>NC_046664.1:65178050-65186304 GCF_010883055.1 Belonocnema kinseyi
CTTACCTTCTATTTGAGTTGAATTTTTATAGTTCAAGTAAACTAGAATTTGAGTTGTAGAATTTGACAATTATCCATTTAAATTTTTCTTATTCTCATTATTCCATTCAAAAAATAATGAAATATGCTATATTTTTATATAAAAATATTTTTATTTTCGGTAATTATTATAAAACTTGCAATAAAATATAGTAATTGCTTAATTCTTCCACCTTTCAAGCATTATATTAATTTTTCTTATTAATTTTGAAACTACCTATTAATCATTAAGTATTAACGGATAATATAGTCATATTATAGCTTATTTCAATAAATATTTATTAAAGAAATTTGAACAATATCATCTAAACATTTTATCATTATACATTATATGAATTGTGTGAAATATATCAATATTATTCAATAAAACGTTTATATTTATTTTTATATTATTAAATCAAACGCTGATATATTTTTTTCTAATTGTATTTCATTTATGGAAAGGATAATGTCTTTCAAAATGACCGTGAAGGGCTAGAAACCAGTCGAACGACAAGATTTGTTAGGGCCAGTTTGACCTAGTCTTTTGATTGCCAATGGCTGCCTTTTAGTGAACCCTGATCTAAGCTAATTGCGTTTTTGTTCGAGTGCGCTTCTTGTCTTCGAAAGTTTTCGTTTGAATCCACACAAAAATTATGGCTTCTTCGTGATGCCATTGATTTAATGCCAATTAATGCTGTTAAATGACATGCAATGCCTTTCACTGATCAGAGGCGTAGAATGGAAACAATGCTGTTGAATGATTAATAAGTCTAATGCGTTTTCTTACCAGACGTATTAAATACAATCAATGTATTCGAATGCCGTTGAATGAAAATTTAGACAAAAATTGAATTTTTTTAGATTTATAGGCATTAAAGTGTACTTTTTCTCAATGCCATATAATCCACTTCAATTCTCTTTTTTTTACAGGGGATTTCTTGGCTGAAGAAATCTTTTTTTTGTTCTTCGTTCAAAATTAATCTTTTTTAACCTTTAGAGGACGGGAAAATTTCCGTTCAAATCGAGTTTTCATTTGACCAAAAATTTATGCATAATTTCAACAGAAAACTCATTTCAAGTCCCCGACCTGACAGGTGGTCGATATATCAATCACCCCCGTCCGCAACGTAAAGGTCAAAATAAAAAAAAAAACTTTCTATAATATTTCAGCGTTATAGTTTGGTATACCCATGTTTTTTTATGCGCAGAATACGAAAAAAATAATAAAAGAAATCCTGAAGGCACCCTTGACTTTGAAAATTGCCATCTCAAGGTCATTTTTTATATCTTAGCGTTGTGGTTGGCATGCCCATGTTTTTGAGGCGCTGGGTAAGAAAAAAAATAGTGCAAAAAGTCCTGAACGCAGACGTGACCTTGAAAATCGAGATTTCAAGGTCAAGTGATACATTTATTTATTTGTTGCTATTTTAGCGTCAAAGTTGGGACATGCATGTTTTTATGTGCCTAGTACTCTAGTTGAGTATTCCACCATACATGTTTTAAATGATTTTTTTTACTGAAAATTCGACTGTTCAATTTTTGGTTGAAAATTGATCTGTTTTTAAGTTCAAAATTCAACTATTTGGTTGAAAATTAATATATTTTTTTTTAATACAACTATTTCGTTGAAAATTTGTGTAATTCATTAAAAGTCGCCTTTTCGGTAGAAAATTGATCTTTTTGGTTGAAAATTAGAACACTTGGTTGAAAGTTGAACTCTTATTAAAAATTTATCGATTCATCATTTTAATTGAAAATTATCACTACTTGAAAATGTTCTTTTTTTACTGAGAATTTAACTGTATTTGCTGGAAAATCGACCTTTCTCAGTTGAAAATTCAACTATTGCATTAAAAATTAATCTACCTCGTAGAAAATGCAATAGTTTTACTTGGAAATTAAAAAATTTGAAGCCATTTGAATTGAACGCTATTCTACATTAATTTCTCCTAAATATGCACTGAATTTTAAGTAGGATAAGGTAAAATAAAAATTTGTTTGAATCATTATTCAAATTAATGGACTTTAGGGACTCATTTTACATTTTTCTTGCAACTTCTTCCCTATTCCTTTACACATCCCCCACACACTTACTTGGTGATGAGAGGGAAATCTACAGCTTAAGGTGGGTTCTTAACCACCAAGAGCAACAGCTTTATGTAATTAGAGAATCTGTTTTATTTAACGGGGTGGCCACTGGACCGGGAAAACCGGAAATTTTATGAGACAGGGATAAACCGTGAATTTATTTTTTGAACGGGAATTTCTTCAAGTTTTTAGAACAAAAAATCCTTCCAACTTTGAATTTAACCGCTTTTTAAATAATTAGTTTAATTTGGATTTTTTTTCAATTATGATATTATTCAGTTTAGAATGCGTAATTCGAAAAACTTTCACTTTGCAAATTTTCCATTTAAGTTTTTTAATTTTTTAGCGTACATTTCCATATAAGAATTTTAAAGGCGGTTTTAGACTTAAACAATTAAAAAATATAAGTGTTTGAAATCGAAGATTTTTGATGATAAAGACATTTTTAGTTGATCAACTGTGAATATAAATCAATGAATGAATCAGTGCCTCGCGGGCACATCCTCATCGCGCGCGGCTCGCATAGATTGCAAGTTTGAACGCGCCTAGGGCGCGCGACGGTTGGATCTCGCGCTCGATAATGAGCTACCTCGCGCTCGGATATTTATTCTCTGCATTTGGAATGCTTGAAAAAAAACTTTAACAAAAAGATCTCTTTTAGATGGCAGTATTTACATGCGTCTTCATGTTCTGAATTTTCTACTTAATTAAGTATTGTCAAAGATTAAGTTTCTCAAAGCTCTGTAGACTTTGAGGTACACATTTTAATCGTGACGCTCGCGCTGCGCGCTCGATTTCCGACCGATATTTGTAAACAGGTTTTGTTAAATCTTTTTTTTCTCGTAACTTACGTTGTTTTCCCACACATTTTTTTTATTATTTTTTTTTCAATGTTATTTTTCACGAATAAAACAAAAGTATTAGGACGCATACTGATGTGCCCGCGAGGCACTAATTCATTCATTGATTTATATTCACAATTGATCTACTAAAAATGTCTTTATTATCAAAAATCTTCGATTTCAAACACTTATATTTTTTAATTGTTTAAGTCTAAAACCGCCTTTAAAATTCTTATATGGAAATGTACGCTAAAAAATTAAAAAACTTAAATGGAAAATTTGCAAAGTGAAAGTTTTTCGAATTACGCATTCTAAACTAAATAATATCATAATTGAAAAAAAATCCAAATTAAACTAATTATTTAAAAAGCGGTTAAATTCAAAGTTGGAAGGAGTTTTGGTTCTAAAAACTCGAAGAAATTCCCGTTCACAAAATATATTCACGGTTTATCCCTGTCTCATAAAATTCCCGGTTTTCCCGGTCCAGCGGCCACCCCGTTAAATAAAACAGATTCTCTAATTACATAAAGCTGTTGCTCTTGGTGGTTAGGAACCCACCTTAAACTGTAGGTTTCCCTCTCATCACCAAAGATGGATTTTATTTGCTCATTTTTTCGAGAGTTATCGTGTTTACAGGCGGCCGGACAGACAGACGCCATCGTGAAAACCTGATTTTCGGATTCAGGGGGTCTCGAAACGTGGAGATCCGTTGAAAAAAAGTGATGTCAAATTTCCGACAATTCTAATAGTTTCTCAATTATAATTGATGAAAATGTAAAAAATGCCACAATTTTGTATAAAATTCAACTACACGTCCAATCAAAAAGTGATTTATGAAAAATTTGTAATGATTAAAGCAAATACTACGCAACTTCATAAAAATTTCCACAAATTTCACAAATTTTTTATTTATTTGATGTTTTTATTTTCAATGTTATTTTTCACAGATAAAACAAAAAGTACGTCTCTAATCAAGAAGTGATTATTAATTCATTTGTATATTTTTTGGGGGGTTAAATTTTCGTTAATTCATCTTTTTTCGTATTCTGCATAGTTTGACCACAAAATAGAATTTTTTCATTATTTTTTGGACAATCAAAATTTGAATTTTGGATTTTCTAAGAAAATCCAAAAATTTGTCATGACAGTCTTATAGGGATTTTAAAAAGCAATGTTTTTCTTCTCTTGACATTTTTTCATATCTTGCGTTGTTTGGGTTAAAATTTTGAATTTCGGTTGTTGTACAAAATTTTGAAAATGCTATAAATCTGAGAATTTTCTTTTAATCGAAAAAAGACATTAGGATAAATTGTTTGTTCATTTCAATACTATAAATGTGCGTACATAGAATTTTCAAATTCAGAAAAAAGTGTTCTCAAAAATTTTCAAAATGCGCTCACTTTTTGAATTTCATCAAAATTGGTAATTTTTTTGAGTTGCGTAGTATTTGATTTAATCATGAGAATTTTTAATAAATCACTTTTTGTTTGGACGTGTAGTTGAATTTTATACAAAATTGTGGCATTTTTTTAAACTAAAAAAAAAGTTTTTTTCTATGAAATAGTTAAATGTTAAGTCACATAAAAAAATGTTCAATATATAAAAAAAAATTGTTGATTACGATACTGCATTAATCAAAGAGTTAAATTTGTAACATAAAAAGATTCATTTTCAATGTAAAATTTTGTAGTTGATATTTCAACAAACCAGATTTTAAATAAAAATAAAAAACTCGAGAATATTTATGTTTAAAAAATTTTTGATTTACAACCAATAAATTCTATTTTCAACAAAATAGTTAAAATTTCAGTTAAAAGAATTAGTTTCCAAAATATACATCAATTTTTGGTTAAGCAGCTTTTGTTGAATTTTTTTCGTAGCTTGTGTTGTTTGTCCAAACATTTTATTGTTTATTATGAATAAAACTAAAACTGCGTATCCTATCAAAAAGTGAGTAATAATAATAAGTTTGTAAATCTTTTTTGAGAGCACAATTTTGATTCACGCATCTTTATTCATATGTATCATACAGTTTGAGCACAAAATTATTTTTCTATTGTTCCTTATTTTTTGTGCAATAAAAATTTGAATTTTCGATTGTTCAATTATATTCAAAAAGTTGTTATGAAAATGTTGTAGGCCTTTCTAAAAGCAACGTTTTTCTTCTCTCTACTTTTTTCAAACCGTGCGTTGTTTGGTTAAAAATTTTAATTATCGATTTTTTAAGTTTTGTAAATTTTATAACTCAGATAATTTTTTATCGTAAAAAAGCTTTAGATGTACTACCAACAGTCATACATAGAATTTTTTATTCTAAAAAGAATTCTCAAAACTTTTTAAAAAGCTCAGACTTTTTGAATTACTATCCTAAATGTCTTTTTAAAGAATTCGTTCTTTCTTCTATTACCAAAAAAAATTGTGCAAACGTTGGATTTGATCCGTTAATTTTTTTCGAATTTTTTTTTGCGTTGTATATTGGCTTAAGATATTAATTTTCGATGTCCCGTATACTAAAGCGTTTTTCAATAAGAGCGCTACAAAAGTTTTTTTAAATAAATCAAAAACGGTTTTGGATATAAATGAAATTCTTTATTCATATAAAAGTACATTCGATGCCATTATGTATGGAACTCGATTTCTTTTGCATGGCCACCACGGGCACGCTTGCAGAAGTCCAGACCCTGAACCCAATTTTCGACGGTTTTCAAGCATAATTCGGCCGATACTGCTGCAATTTCACGTTCGATATTCGTACGAAGTTCATCAATCGTCGCTGGCTTGTTGGCATAGACCATAGATTGACGTAGCCGCACAGGAAATAGTCTAACGGCGTCAAATCGCACGACCGAGGCGGCCAATTGACTGGGCCATTTCGTGATATAACACGCTCACCAAACTTGGTGTTCAATAAATCGATTGTGACATTCGCTTTGTGGCTTGTGACGCCGTCCTGTTGAAACCACATATTGTCCAAGTCCATATCATCCAATTCGGGCCAAAAATATTCGGTTATCATTGAGCGGTAGCGATTCCCATTCACAGTAACGTGCCGGTCATGATCATCACGGAAGAAGTACGGCCCAATGACGCCGCCGGCCCATAAACCGCACCAAACCGTAATTTTTTCGGGATGTAATGTTGACTCATGAAGTTCGTGTGGATTTCTGCCTGACCAATAACGCATATTTTGCTTATTGGCGAAGCCATTCAGCCAGAAATGAGCCTCATCGCTGAAGATGATTTTTCGATGAAAATCCGGATCATTTTCAAGTCGTTGCTCAGCCCAATTCACGAATATACGTCGCTTCTGGTGGTCAAGCGGCTTCAGTTCTTGCGTCAATTTGATCTTGTAAGGATGTAGGCCAAGATCTTTTCGCATAATACGCCACAACGACGTCACAGATAAGCCCAACGCTTGAGAACGACGTGTGAGAGACTGATTTGGGTCTTCCTCAATTGATGCGCTAGCGGAAGCAATATTCTCGACACTACGGACACTTCTTTGTCTCACTGGCACGGGAACATTTTGCACTGTACCCGTGGATTCAAATTTTTCACTAGATGCTCAATTGTTGATCTGGCAGGACGATTATGACGACCATAAATTGGAGGTAGCGCTCTTAAAGTTGAGGCCACTGACTCCGAATTTCGGTAGTAAATTTTAATAATTTCGACTCGTTGTTGGATCGTATATGAGAATGTAAAGATGTAAAAGCCCTACTGAAACTTTATAGACTATTTTTAATTTTGAAATAACTTCAAAATAATGTATTTACATATGATTAAAGGCTTTTATTAAATTTAAAATATAATTTCACTCTAAAATATTACATTTTTAAGCCATGTAATTATTAATTAAATATTCAAAACTAAACAAAAATAATGAAATTTGAACGTTACAATTTTAATTGTTGTGTTTAAACAAATTTGATTTTTAAATACAATTTTTGAATTTCAATGTATAAATTTAAAATTGTATATTATTACAAATAATTTTAAATATGGATTTTAACGGATTTCGACCCAAAAATTTAGAAGCTTTTTAACAGATTTATAACGATTTACTTAATTTACAAAATGAATTTGGAAGATTTTAAGAAAATTTCTTAAATTTGGCAGAATAAAAAAGGAATAATTAAAAAAATGTAAAACAGCATGTAGATATTTCAAAATAAAAATAATAAAATTTCGAAGCATTTTAGGTTTTTGAAATCATTTAAATTAAAAATGATTGAACTTTCTCGAAAAATTTTCGAATAGGAAGAAAATTCTGAATTGCAACATGACATTTTTGCAAAGAATTCTAATTCTGAGTTAAAACAGGGAATTTAAAAATTCTAACCAATTTTGAGTTGAAATGGGAATTTAAAAATTTTAATAAATTCCGATCTGGAACAGTGATTTTTTTAAAGAATAAATTCTAAGTTGAAACGGAATATTTGCAACAAAAATTAATTTATGAATTGGAACAAAGTATTTTACAAAAAAATCGAATTCATAGTTAAAACGAAAAATTTTCTGAAAGTATTAAGATTCCAGATTTGAACAAGGAATTTTCAATTTTGAGTTGGAGATGGAATTTAGCCAAGAGAATAAGAATTCTGAATGAAAAAATGCATTTTTTAAACAAAATTATTATTTTAGGTTGATTTTCGAGCAAAAGTTAAATCCTGAATTGAATCAGAGAATTTTTAACTAATTCTGAGCTGGAATTATAATTTAAAATTGCGTGGAATGATGTAATTTTCAATTTTTAAAAATTGATTGATTCTGTAATTTATAGCATTGGAAATAATAACGTGGATTTATATTTTTGGAACTGAATCTTTGAATTCATTCATTTTTAAAAGTTGAAAATTCATCTTGTTTATAGAAATTAAACTTATTTATTGAAAATTCAATGATTATAGTAACAATCACTTTAGTTCAAAATTCATCACTTTCTTCGGTTGACAATTGTTTCAACTGAAAATTAACTATTTCATTTTAAATATTTGTTTTTTTTTTTAGTTTGAAATTCAACTATTTGTTTAAATTAAGAATTCATTTATTTTTTTGAAAAATCTTCTTTTTGGTGGATACTTAGTTTTCATGTTTAAAAATTCAACTGTTTAAGAATTAATCTATCTGCTTGGAAATGCAACATATTGACTTGAAAAGTTAGAATTTTGAAGCAGTTTCAGTTGTATTAAATATAATACCCAACATTAATTTTTACTAACATGCATTAGAAGATAAAATAAAAATGTTTTTGAATTATTATTTAAAAGAAAGAAATTCAAGGAACGTTTAATTATGTTTCTA
>NC_046664.1:65186404-65206428 GCF_010883055.1 Belonocnema kinseyi
ATTTTAAAAAAATATTTAATATTTTAATAAAAAAATACAATCAATGGAGTTAATATATTCAAGAATATCGTGTCATATAATTTGTCAAAGCTTTCTAAATTTAGCATATTAATTGAATCCCTACACGAAGCGAAATGTCGGGAGATTAATTCACGGCACTACTCCTTGATTTTATTGCGCTTTGGCGCGTGAACTAAGATCTCGAAAGCCTTGCTTTTAAAGCATTTTTTTTTCTTTTTTAAATAATTTATAATTAACTGACGGAACTCTACATATATTTTTATTGGATAGTTTAATAAACACTAGGGTGGTCCATAAAAAGTATTGCCAATTTTTTTCACTCTAGAGGCGAAGAAAACCCACCCCTCCAGTTTTCATTTCAGGAGAAAAAAATCCGTTATTTTTTTCGAAATTCGAATATTAACACGTGCTACCGGGCACCTCAAAATCCCATTTAATTAACATGGGGAAATTTTGAATTTTCGATAATTGAACTCATCTTCCAGGGTTTCATCGAAGTTCCAATTTCTTTAGGGATTTAAAAGCAGTGTCTACGGAATAAAACCGTACTAATAGCTTTCATTTCTAACCCACTGCTCACCCTCCACGCAGCGCCCCAAATATGACCCAAAAATCTATAAGTATATTTTTAGGTATTATTGTTACTTTATAGCAATTTCCATCTTTTTCATACAAATAATTACTAATGGATAATTTGAATATTTATCATGCCTTTTTAACAATTTTCAATTGTTTAAACAAATATTACTTATTTAAACAATTATTTATTCAGGAAAAATGTGAAAAAATAATCTATTTTATTATTAAAATGCAGTATTTTGTCATTGTACAGAACCGAATATTTTTCTAAAGGCATTATGTGTTTATTTAAACAATTATTTATTAGTTTCAAAATGTCTAAAAATCGAGCCAGCGATGCCCATTTTTTCATATTAGTATCCTAAGCTATTTTTAGTTTAATAATTACATAATTTTGATACATTTTTTGTAATTTTTAACGAATTTCTATTTGTTTAAACAATTTTTATTTGCTTAGGCAGTTATTTTTCGAAACCTAAAAAAATAAAATACAGCACATACAATTATTTTTCATGACTGCAGTGTATAAAAAAAATATATGTACTACATAATTATAAATTATGCAATTATTTAACAAAAAGTAGCATAGGATACCAATTTGAAAAAATTAAGATATCTCAAGGTCAATTTTTAGAAATTAAAAACAAAACAATAAATAATTGTTTCTTAGACAAATTTACTGTTCCAAAAAATGACAAAATATTGCATTTAAACTATTGAAAATTGTTTAAAAAGTCTTGGTAAATGTTAAAATTGTCCGTTATTAATTATTTGTATGAAAAAGACGGCAAACTTTCTAAAAAGTAAAAATGATACGTAAACATGTAGTTTTTTATTTATTATCAATTTTATTAATTATCAATCCATAACATGTAGTTTTAAAGGCTAGAATTGATTTAATTCTGTTTGGCAAACTTTTACAACTCTTTATTTTAAAACTTGTTTTTTTTTTCAACAATAACGTTTAACTTCTGAATTGGTGAAACTTAACTAACAAATAAACTATGGCATTACATTTTCTTCTGTTTCAGTTGTAAAAAAGGTTTATTTTATTTTTGCTATATCGTATGAAGAAACATTTTGAGCTAATTTCTTTTAAAAAAATGAAGTACAAAAAATGTCCATGTCAAATTACATATTCGGAATATATAGATCACGCTAAATTGATTATTTAAAACGTATTCCTTATTCCATAAAAATGATTAAAAATGAAAGCAGTTATCTATTATCCAAATCCATGATCTCTTGCAGTTGTTTCTCGGCAAACTCTGCCCTTTCTTTATATATTTGACAGAGAGTTTTCCACAAAACTACCTTCTTTTTTTCCTTGATGTATTTAGCAACGAGATCTTCGTGGTCAATTTCGACATCAGTATCTATAGAAGGTTCCGGAAATATCTCTTCATCCGTTCGTTCGCTATTCATTCTATGATCAGATGTTTCTGGTTCAGACAAATCGTCGCAGAGAAGGTCTACTGTAAGCAGAGAGTCTTCTTTCGTAACTTCCCGCTTTTCCACATTCACTGGTACAGTTCTTAAGCATTTCGATTTCGACTTTTTTCCTCCAAAGATTTCGTATCTCAAATTTTCAGTTGGGATTGCATCATCACGTAATCTTGGAGCACCCTTAGTTGGTAAATAATCCAACTGCTGTTGAACCCACGTTTTTGGTCTGAAAGATTCAGGCCGAAAATGAATCGAACATATTCTGGCTGTAAAATAGAAATGTAATTGATTAAAATCAATATTCAAGAAAACTTGTCTTCGCAAAATTTTTAGTGTTTCTTTTGCCATGCATAATTTATTATTATTTTAGTTTATTAGGTATCCTACCCCATGACTTGGGCACTTTTTCGAGACCAACAATTTCCGCCCATTTTTGAGCAAACTCTTTATTTTTCGGGAATGTATAAAAGCTGACTCTTGGCTGGGCTAGTGCGTGTCGTCGATGTGTATTCGGACAACCTTTTATCACACATCTGCCCATTTTTATCTGCAAAATATTTATGTGTTAATTTTGACAACCCAGTTTCAATTATTCATAATTATATTTAAAAATTAGGGAAAATCGATACCCAAATTTAATCAACATTTAAAACTTTCCGAATTAAACGATTTTTAAATAAAAGATTACAACTGTGTTGAAAGTTGGCCACTTAAAGTCCTAGCTATTTTACACTTTTACTTCAGATAATAAATTTGTTATAAAATTATCTTAGTGAAGTACTTATATCAAAGAAAAATTTGATAGTTTCAAAATTTCAGGCGACTTCGTTTAGATATTATAAATAGACATAAAAAATAGTCCCGCATTGCTATTTTAGAATAAAACTAGAAAATAATTCTGCAAACTATTCACAATTCGTGCTAAAATGGTACATTTTAAACTTGCGAAGATATTTATAGTAAAAATAAGTAGATAAGTATAGTTAAAAGTCGATTTACCAACGCTGATTCTAAATAAGGGGCTGTGCATAAACTACGTTACAAATTTTCGGCTATTAGTGACCCCCCCCCCCCCCCCCCCCCCCCCCCCCCGTCCCGTCCCGCCCCGTGATTGACAAAAATAGGGACAGCATAAAGTCTTTCAAATAAAATGTAGCTACCATATTTCATTTAACATAAAATATTTTGAATTCCTAAGATTCAAAATGCAATTTTAACAAAACTGTTGAATTTTTAACGCAATAGTTAAATTTTCATTCATAAAAATAAATTTTTCACTAAGAATATTAACGTTACATAAAAAAAAAGAATTTTTAACAAAATAGTTAAATATTCAACCAAAGTACCTAGTTACATTTTCAAACAAAAATATTAATCTTCAGTAAAAAATTAATTTACGAACAGATAGTTGAATTTTCAATTAAAATGATGAATCGTGAACCAACAAATATTTTAATTTTAGATAAAAAAACAGTTGGATTCAACCAAACTAGAAGAATTTTCAACAAAATAGTTGAATACCTCAAACAAAACAGATTAAGTTTTAATCAAAAAGTTGTATTCTTTTTAAGTATGAATTTTCAAGCAAGAAGATTAATTTTCTTCAAAAAATGAAGAATTTTCAAACAAATTGTTGAAATTTCAACTAGAATTTTCAATTTACAAAAAAAATAATAATTACAAAGTAACATTTATAGTACAAAAATAATTGTTTGACAAAAAAAAAAGAATGAAAAAAAAAATAAATTTTCAACAAGAGTTCAACATATAACCAAATATGTAGTTTAATTTCCAATCAAAAAGATTAATTTTGCTACCAAATACTTGAATTTTTAACTAAAGAAGATAAATTTCCAACCAAAAATGGAAGTCATATTTTTCAATTTTAAAGATTAATTTTCGATGAAAAATAAAACGAACTTTCAATAAAAAAAATCAATTTTTAAAAAATTGATCCAACTTTCAACCAAAATGCTGCATAATTTCATTTTCAACAAAATAATTAAATTTGCAACCAAACGAGATATTCACAGAGAAAGAGATATAATAGTAGAATTTCCAATAAAAAAATTAACGTTAAATCAAACATGGTAGATTTTTCTATAGGCTTCCATTAATTAACTTCACATTTAAGCGCAAAAACATAAAAGAGGAAAGTTTCTTGAGAACAAGGGAAAAAAGAATTCTTTACAAAAAAAATAGGGAATAGGGGAAAGTGTGAAAACTCAAATACGAAGGTGACGTTTAAAACGAATTAAAAGTAATAATTTAACTGTTACAGGTTCATTAAACGTTGTCTAAGTTCGAAATGTTACTTCCACCATCGCCCCTGGGCCTTAAATTGGCAACGTAGTAATACATTAATCCAGCCTACAACTAAATGAGAGGATTTTTGGAAACATTTTATTAAAAATCAAAAAACGCGTGAAAATAGTAATTTTTCCCAGAATTAAAAATATTTTTATCTGTTTTGCATATATGTTTAAAAGATTTGTGTCGTTTGTTTGTTTTAACATAGTCGCATGTCTTGTCACGCGATCTTTATAGCAACGTGCACAATCACAATATATTCCTCGTTGATATCTAGTTTCATATTTTCATATACTATCTCATCTTGTCTGTGGAGTGACAAAAAATAAAACAATTTGATATTTTTTAACTCTCGTAATTAGTAAACAACGTAAACAATAAGAGGAGTAAACAATCGTATTTTTGTAGGTTAGGAATGTTCGAGAAAACAGATATGGAGGAATTTCATACCTGTAATATAATCTCATCCAAATATAACCATACTATCCATCCAAGATAAAGTGCAGATAGTCAAGAAAATAAACAAATTTCACTCTTTTTCGTTTTAGGTTTATTTCATGATTTTTTAAAAACGTCACTTACTGCGGATGGTGCAGGTTTTATAGTTTTTATTTAGTCACAACAAACACTGACGCAAACGGTGACTGACTAACGAATTGTCGACTTCTCATTCCCGTGCCATTATGGCCGCCTTTTCTACCAACAAAATTGAGAAAAAATCGTCAAAATTAATTATAGTATATATTCAGTGAATTTATAACAGAATTTCAAAAATATTTACCTAACAGACTCACCTCTTAACAAATTCTACTGCATTTTTCTGTATTCGCTAAATTTTATTCAGTTTATGAACTCTAAAGATACTACTTTGAAAAATCTCCCGCCAAATAATGCATTGCGCGCAACATCTGTTTACCCAGGGATGTAACAATTAGCTGGGCATAGAGGCCCCCCATAATTTTTAAATATTTTTGAACTAACATTTCATCAGACAACAAAAAACGATTTAAACCAATTTTATTTTTGTGGATAAATTTCGAGTTTCTTCAAATTTAACTGACTTAAAAAAGACTAATTGCGTACATACTTAGAAGAACGAAAAATACCACAAATCGGGTGCAAACACGGGGCCGCAAAAACCTACCTACCTTCCTGACAAAGAAATTTATTTACAATTCAATACAGTTCCAGATGGACTTTCTTTACCCTTTCTCATTTCTTTTCCGCTCATTTTCTTGCCTACAAACCTCATTAAATCGTCCTTATAAACCAGCAAATAAATTGCAAGTGACAGACATTAGCTGACAAGTATTTTCCTGATTTATCTGAATTCATCGAAATCAGAATGATTCATGAAGTTCTGTAACCTCGTACCCTCGTACGTCACACGCGTAGTAATATCGTTTTCGCGATGATATTCCTAACTATTTTATTTACTCTCAATCCCAAAATACATATAAATCTTTTAGATAAATATTTGAAATGAAAAATTTTTTTGAAATATTTATTAGGAATATCCACATCTATCAATTTTTCATAAATATAAATTAGATTTTCTTCAATTTGGGAAAGGCTCACTTGCGCAGAAGGGTCTACTTTTCAGAGAGGAGAAACTGTGATCACATCGTCATCGTTCTTTAGTCGTTCATCCACCCACTTCTGAAAGGCACGGTTATTGTTGTGACAGAAGATACAGCAACTGCAAAACAACTGCAAGTTTCGAGGCTGAGTGAAAAAAGACATTAGTGTTTCGTACGTCAAAGCCCTTGGAGAAAAATAGTGTTGAAAGAAGCGCTCGCCTTTGTGCTCTGCGCTAAGAAACATGAAGTTCCAGTACAAGGAGGAACATCCGTTCGAGAAGAGGAAGGCTGAGGGAGAAAAGATTCGACGAAAGTATCCCGACAGGGTACCTGTGAGTATTTCAAATATAACCTAAGTGACCCACGGAGAATTACATAAATCTGGAATCGTCTGCATGAACAATCTGCTTTTTTGCGTCGTGTTTAAAGCTGGGATTTTCCATTCTAGAGAGGATCGCAAATTGCGCGAATGTAAGCGAATGGAACAGCCCAAGGTCGCTTCGTGTTTTTGCGTCGTACGACCTACCGTAAGGTTTTCTATTAATTGGGAGACTTGTCATTTAAATTCTCGGTCGACGACATTTTTCTGCAAGTATGTACCGTCTGTACTGCGCCTCAGTTTATCGAATTATCGATTTTGCTTTCTACCCTTTTTCCTAATTTTATGGAATTTTTTTTACAGTTGACACAAATTGCATAATTCTTTAAAGTATTTCAAAATGAGGCCTCATTATTTAAGAATGAGTTTCTTTTTTTTTTTTTATTTATTTAAGGAGAAATTGTGTGGAAGGGAGCAGTTCGGAGCACGCGAGGTTTCGCTGAAAAGTTCTTTCAAATGATTCGCTTTCTGGCTGTTTCGTATATTCTAAGCTCTGCGAGTTTTTGATTTTATTTTGTTTTTATGCATGTCGAGACATTCGCACCGGATAGGGACGAAGGCCAAATATTTTCGGTGCGTCTAGGGCTCTAGGCTATAAGCACTTTGAGCTCTAAACTTTGATAATCATTCAAGGTTTTAATTTTGCTCAACTTGCAGTATTCATTCACCGCATATTTTATCTTTGCAGCAAATTTTACGAGCAATTAGAAAAGAATTGCATTTTTTTTAGATTATCGGACAGCTGACTTATCAAAGTCTGTTTGTAAATAATGTTAATAAATATTGTAAATAAATCAATTTTAAATACTTATGAATTTTTTATAAAAAAGTTTCTCTAGATAGAAAAGGTGTATAAATTTTCCTAAATTGTAAACAGAGCCAAACATTCCTCAAATTTAAGAGCATTCATATTTCAAATCCAAGTAATCCTGACCTCAACCTTCTCCCAATTTTTCCTCATTTTTGTCAGGTTGAAGCACAAAATCTTGCATTTTGTTCGAGGTATTTAAACCATGAAAATCTTTACTGGATTTCCCGAACTTTGTTCAGGTAGAAGATTAAAATATTTTGCTTTGGTTCAAAGGTCTTAAACCTTTTAGGTGTAATCTCTGTTAGATTATTCGTGATTCTGTGGAGATAAGAAAATTTTAGAATATTTATTGTGAGAAACTAATTTCTTCATCTTACATTGATTGATTCATCGTTTTTTTGTAAACTAAGTTAATTTTGCAAATATTTTTAATTATTTCCAATGAAGAATGACTTGAATTTGAAACATTTCAAGCTCCTTAACTGGTGTCCACAGGTGATTGTCGAAAAGGCGCCGAAAGCGAAAATCAGCGACTTGGACAAGCAAAAGTATTTAGTACCGTCCGACCTGACTGTAGGTCAATTTTACTTCTTGATTCGTAAACGAATTCATCTTCGGCCCGAGGACGCCCTCTTCTTTTTTGTAAACAACATTATTCCCCCAACCAGTGCGACAATGGGCTCGTTGTACCAGGTAATAATTCATTATTAAAATGCGTCTATTCTAATATTGTCATCCTTCATTTTCAAAAAATCTGAGATAATTTTTTTTCATAATTTTCTTGATATAATGTAACGCCTTTTTCACAACCAAGAACTTCTTTCCTTCAATTTTGGCCACATTCCAAATTTCATAACGCCAGCCTTGTTACCACATTATAATGAAAATTTTAGAAATACATCGCGTTGAATCACGGGGTATATTTTTAAACTGAAACATAATTTTAATAAAAGTTTATACGAATTATCAATTTACAATTGTAAGTCTATCAAAGTAAACAATTTGAAAAATTGATTCTTTCCAAAAAGAGAAATATTTAAAAATTTAAAAGACTTGAAATCAAGCACATCGCAAAAGAAACTTTCGATTCTGAACAAATTCTATTGGATTTTTTGAAAGCATTTAATAGAAGAAACATTTTTTTGATTGGGAGCCCTTGAGTTGTTCAAAATTAAGCCACTTGATTTTGAAAGCAGAACGATTTCGCATTGAATCCAAAGATTCAAATGATTGAGTCCTTTATTTATTTTTTAGACAAAAAATTTTTTTTCTTCAAACCTATATAGCTTTCTACTTAATAATTTTTTTTGAAACCCATGCTTATATTTCTTCCCCATTTTTTGTGTTGAATTTGTAATTTGATTCATTGTTGTAAGTCTTATGCTGGTTCCATAAAATATTTTATTCGTGTTTCAAAATAGAATAAAAAAAGGTTTTCTGAAAAACCTCACCCTCTTTTAATTTTCCCTCTTCACAGTTTCTTCGTATATACAAAAGATATCCTAGCAGCTTTATGCGAGACAAATCATTTTTGAGAACTGGTGATTTTTTGTTTGAAAAATTTATTTTTTTAATTTTTCTCGTAAACTATGCAAAATGTCACAAAAGAGCAAGAGGTATTTTTCTCAGAACTTTTTTAGACGTAAAAACTTTATATTAAAATTTTTTTATTTGTCGTTTTTAATTCGATTTTATGAAAAGAAATTCTTCTAACAAAAAAATTTATTTAGCCCGCATAAAACTTACTTCCTTGTAAAAGTACAAATTCAACAAAAAAGTGGCCAAAATATAAGTATTTAATTTTGAACCCTTTTAAAATTATCCGGCTTAAAGATAAAATTTGAATTTTGTGAAGAATAGAGCACAAAGTTCAAATACGCATTCGGCCATATATAAATTCTTTTCTTCTATTTTTGTTTATAGGAGCACCACGAGGAGGATTTCTTCCTTTACATAGCGTATAGTGACGAGAACGTGTATGGGCACTAATGTTCGAAAAATTCTATTTTCGACAACTACCTTCAACGACTACTATAACAAAAAAAGTCTACCATTGACGTCGTAGTCCTCGTAGGTTTTTTTTTCTCGAAAATTCAAACAAAATTGCAGACAACTTTGCACACAAAAAATTGACCTCATGCGTCACACGTTGATTTATCTTTTACAAGGAGTTAAGAGACACGCTAAATCTTTAGAGAGTTTCGTTTTGCTCCTGAGCATTCTGGGCATAAAGCACATTAAAAAAATATCAAAAAACATGAATAATTTATAAACTCAGAAATAAAATTAATTGCAAAAAAATACGACAGATTTTAACCGCAAAGTAATATACATACCCTCTCTTTTTTCTAGAAATTTGAAGTCACACTTGGCTTTTTATCTTCAGTTATGAATTTATTATACTCCTAGCAAATACATTTTCATTTAAATTAATAAGGAATTCGCTTTGCGAATTTGTCATTTTTACTACATTGAAAGTGTGATGAAAAAATGGAATGAAAGCAAACAAAAAATACTGTCTTTGCAATTATGTATGTGATATCATCTTTTCCTTCTTTTAGATTAGAATTACTATTGTATTTTACAGAATTTTAAATTAATTGCGTTTAAGAAGGGCTAGAGAAAATTGTTAAGTTCACGGTGGAAAATCCATGTAACGGCTGGTTGTGGGCCAATAAAAAAAAAAGATAAAAACGGAAAAAGTTTTCTTTTTTTATTCGTTGCCTTTCGATTGAGTTCATTTTCGATGGAGTTCATTTTCGATGCTAATGCGACTCTTACCGTTAATTTTTAATGTGTTGTTGGAGAATTCAAGTCTTGGCTGTTTCGCGATTAGTGTCCTTTGGACATTTCAATAACAAGTTGAAAAATAAGGAGAGAAAAGATAAAAAAAGATTAAATTAAGTCATGGAGTTTGAGAACAATAGTTTGAATGATACGGGAGTGAATAAAACTCGTTATATTGGATCACCATATCAGTTATCTAAAGATGATAGCAGTTGGGTCATTTCGAACGCCTTTATTATTTTTACTATGCAAACAGGTACAGCTATCTAAAAAATAAGGTTCAATTAAAAAAAAAGTCATTGTAAATCTTGTTATTTTAGAAGCTTTTTTTTTTAATTTATAAACTCTAGGTTTTGGAATGTTGGAGTCTGGTTGTGTTTCTATAAAAAACGAAGTGAATATAATGATGAAAAATGTTGTGGATATTGTTCTTGGAGGATTAACTTACTGGATTTTTGGATTTGGTATGAGTTTTGGAACTGAAGAGCCTACGAATCCCTTTATTGGCATTGGAGGGTATATGATAGATCCAAAAGTGGGAGATGATAATTTTGGTCCAGCTTGTGCTGCTTTTATTTTTCAATTGAGTTTTGCTACTACTTCAACTACAATTGTTAGTGGTGCGATGGCTGAACGGTAAATATTAGGGTCTCATCAAAGTATTTTCTAAAATCATTACTTTATTTTCTTGATGTAGGTGTAATTTTAAAGCCTACTGCATTTTCTCTTTTCTGAATACAATTGTTTATTGTATTCCGGCTGGATGGGTCTGGGGAGATCATGGTTTTTTAAATTCTATGGGAGCCATTGATATTGCTGGTTCCGGAACAGTTCATCTTGTTGGAGGAGTATCTGGTAAAATTAAAAATATTTATAACTTTATGTCGTATTTTCCTGGGCAGATTGAAACAGGCAAGAAACTGAAAACTCGGTATTAACTTTATTTGAAGGCTTTCAAGTTTTTGTAAGATTTAAAATTTATTCTTGGCATTTAAATTTTAAATTCGAGTAGTTTAGATCGCAATTCTTTTAAAATTGAATGTTTCGATTTCAAAAACTTTGAATTCTCTAAAATTTTAGTTAATTGTCTTGGTTTTTTTTGTGCAATTTTATTCGAGTAAATATTATATTTGACATCAAGTTGTATGCATTTCTTTGCATTTAAATTCTGTATTAAATTTCCTCCAAGTCTTCTGAATTAACTGAAATTCTTAATAAAATTATTTAAATTATTTTGAATGTAACTTTTCCTCTTGGAACTCCTTTTGAATCCCTTTGTATCCTTTTGAAAAATCTGAATAACTTCAATTGTGTTGATGTACATTCTGAGGACTAATGTTATAAATTTGACACTACCAAGTTTCATCTTTTTTCACTTCAATTCTTTTTATTTCAATTAAACTCTCAAATCTTTTGAATTCCAATTAAGTCTTTAATTCGCCATAAATTATGTTGTATTCCCTTGAAGTATTTTTTATTCTTCTTCAAAGTCTTGAACTCCCTTGAAGTTTTTGAATTTACCTCGCAATCCGTTCAATTTTCTGTATTGTTTTGAATTCTTAGAATATGCACCTTCAAATTTGAATTTGAATAAAAAACTTCAAAGCATTTCTATAAATCTATTCTTCCCAGTAAACGTTTATTATCGTTTTGCAGATGAAGATTTGAGATTAGTCATTTGTGATAAGGGGCCGTTCAGAAACTACGTCACACTCTCGGGGAGGGCGAGGAGTTAACGCAGAATGTTAAATTGAAATATTCCATTTTTTGTGTAAATTGATTTTTTTTATTTAAAGATACAACTATTCGTTTAAAAACTGATGTATTTTAATGTAAATTCGTCTTTTTTTGGTAGAAAATCTTTTTGATTAAAAATTAAACTACCCAGTTTGCACAAAGTTTGGCGACGTCTTTACGACAACCTTACGACATCCAATGCCCATGTCGTTAAGGTGTCTTTACGAGATCGTAAATAAGTCTTATGTTCTGACGATGTCTTTTTGATATCGCAGACACCGAAACGACATGGGCATAGGATGTCGTAAGTATGTCACCAAATATTGTGCCCACTGGATACTACCCCGTGGGCACAAAATTTGGCGACATCTTTACGACATACTATGTCCGTGTCATCACGGTGTCTTGACGATATCGGAAAGACATCGTCAGATCATACGACGTTTTTAAGATTTCGTGAAGACATCTTAACGACATGGGCATAGCCAAAAGTAAAGTTGTCGTAAAGAAGTCGCCAAATTTTGTGCCTACTGAGTGGAAGCAAAATTGAACAACTTTGTTAAAAATTCATTTTATTAATTGAAGATTCATCTCTTTTTTTGAAAATTTAACGATTTTGTTGAAAATTCATCTTTTTTAATTAAAAATTCAAAAAATTTTGGTAGAAAATTCAGCTATTTTGTTGAAAATTCGTCTTCTTTCAAATTCCAATATTGTTCTCCAAAATTAAAATATTTTTTTGTTAGAATATCAACTATTACGTTTTTTGTTTAGAATTCATATTATTTAGTTTAATTCGATGTTTTAGATTCATAATTAAAAAAAAATTTTGTTGAAATATAATGATTATGTGAAGCTGTTCACCTGGGGTATTTGCTAGGGAGATTGATCAACAACCTGAATCGTCACGGTTACTCCGAAAATAATTTAGCTCAATGGTATAATACTAGTAAAACAATAATTTTTCTTTAAGAATTAATATTTTTTATTGAAAATTCAACTACTTGGTTGAAAGTTGAACTTTTTTTAAATTCAGTTTTTGTCGTTAAAGATTCATCCTTTTATTCGAAAATTAAACTATTTTTTTGCAGATTTGATTATTTTGTTAAAAATTGAACTATTTTGTTAAAAAGTCATGTTTTTTTTGTTCTGAAAAATTCGTCTTCTTGAAAATTCAACTATATATTTCGAAGTGCAACTGTCTATGCTATAAGTTGGATCTTTTTTTGCTTAAGAATTCAACCGATTGATTGAAAACTCATGTTTGTAAGTTGAAAATGCGTCCGTTATAAATGCGAGTATAGGGTTATAAATGCGACTATTCTGTCTGCAATTAATTTTTGGTTATAATGGAAATTTGCAGCTATTTCGTAAAAAGTTCATGTTTTTTTTCGGTAAAAATGTAACTATGTTTTTATTTGTTTCGTCACCTTGGGAGTTTCGAGCTTTGTGTGATGATCTGTGACGAAGAAGTGGAAAAGACTTCGAAAAAGTGTTGAAAATAATGTGACGTTGTTTTTAAACTAAATAATTCGAAATTATTTGTATTGTTATTTAATATTTAGGGTTTTAGAAATTATGAATTAAATAGTCTTCTGTTTACAATTTGCATTTAAATAGATCTGCAAATCTATTAAATTTTTACACTGAATTGACAACCAAAACAGTATCATTATGATTCAAGGATGTGCATTTATGATTTTCGTTAATTTTCAGTTCTAGGATAAAAATTAATTAAAATGTTTTAGCTCTTGCTTGTGCGATAATGCTTGGCCCAAGACTTGGTAGATATGATAATGGATTTGAAACCCTTCCGCTTGGCTGCCCAGTAAATGCAATTTTGGGATTGTTTGTACTATGGTAATTTTACTAATATATCACGTCTATACTTTACAAATGAAATTCAAATAAATAATATATATATGATTATGAAAATGATTATTAGAATAAATTTCTAAACATTTTTCGAAATTTAAAAAATGTTTGTTGCAAAAGGTGGGGTTGGCTGGCATTTAATAGTGGAAGTACCTATGGAGTGAGTGGAGAAAAATGGCAATATGCTGCCAGAGCAGCGGTTTCTACGATGATGGCTAGTATGGGTGGTGGATTAGTAGGTTTATTTTTCAGTTTATCCAATCCTAAAAAGGGAATAGATATTTTGAGTCAAATTAATGGAATTTTAGGTGCTTTAGTGTCAGTCACAGGTAAATTAGAAAAGGTTTATTTTACTTAATAAAACTGAAATTTGAAAGTTGAAGTGTGCAGGCGTTTGTTTAAATTTGCAATGACTAAAAATGAGTGATTTTGTTTTAAAGAAATTGTAATAATCTAAGGAAATTAAGCCAATTTGACGTAGTTAGATTTTTGTCCATTTCAAAAAATACAATGTTCTAAACGTGTCAAATTTTGCATTGAGAATTCGATCAAATGACTGCACATCTCTATTTGAAAGTCTTTTTTTTCTTTTTGAACCCTTAAAGTATCTAATAACTAACTACAAATCTCTATGTTTCTCAAATTAATATTTGTAACTGAAAAGGTGGCTGCTTTCTCTTTCGTGCTTGGGAATCTATTATTGTAGGGATGATTGGAGGATTCATAACTTGTGCAGTCATGCCAGCATTAGATAAACTCGGCATAGACGATCCTGTTGGTGCTTCAGCAACACATGGTAATTTTTCGCTTCATCATTAAATTCAGTTTTAAAAACTTCTATCTGACAGAAATATACTAGAAACAATTTATGCTATTTTAATTTTAAATACACATTTGTATTAGGAGCCAGTGGTGTTTGGGGCATGATTGCAATAGGATTTTTTGCAGATGATCCTAAACCTTTAAACACCACCAATGGTAGAAAAGGATTATTCAAAGGTAGTCTTTAAAATATTTGTTTACAATCATATTTTATAGTTAAATACAAGGGCGGGTCCAACATTTTTTTCAGAGGCGGCGACTGTGATAAAATCTGTTTAATTTATATTTTTAAGTTTAGTGTACAACTGTACAATTCTTAAAATACTTGAAAGTACATGGAAACTTGGGGCTGTGCATAAATTGCGTAAAGTCGGGGGGGGGGGGGCAATGATTTTTCTATCCTGCCTTACATGGGATACATTTTTGATTAAAAATTCATCTATTTAGGTTGAGAATTCAAATCCTTGGTTAAAAGTTCCACTACTTTATTAAACTTCATTTTTTTGGGCAAAGATTCATAATTTTGGTTAAAAATTCAACAGTTTGTTATAAAAACTCTTGCGTCTTGTAGAAAAGTTGCTTTTCTACATTAAAAATTATTCATTTTCAATGAAAATTTAGCTTTCCATTTTTTCTTAAAAAGTTATTTTTTTAGGCTAAAAATTCAACTTTTTGGTTGAAAATTTAATTATTTAGTTTAAAATTTATGAATATTATTGTAAATTCGTCCTTTTTGGTAGAAAAACAATTTTTTTAAAATTAAAAATGCAACTGAATTTTGGAGAATTCCTCTATTTTAGTTAAGGATTTAATTAATTGATTGAAAATTCGTCATCTGTGTTGAACTGCATTGGTTTTTTATAAAATTTAATGTTTTTTTAAAATATCAAACAGTTTAGTTTTTATTTATTTACCTTTTTTTTGTCTTCGAAATTCAATAATTTGGTAGAAAATTCAACTATTGATTTTAAAATGTATTTTGTTGAAAAACAATTTTTTGGGTTAAAAATAATGTTTTAACTTATATTTTAACAATTTGATTAGGAACTTTTGGTAGAAAATTGATCTTGTTTGAAAATTCAGCTATTTGGTTAAAAATGTACGTATTTTGTGAAAAATGCTTCTTTTTTGGTAAAAAAGAATAATCTTCGTTGCGCAGTCTACTATTTTGTTCAAAATTTATGTCCAATTTTGGTTAAGAATTCCTCTTTTATAGAAAAAATAAATTTTTTGGTGGGTCAAACGTCCATTTTTTTGACTGAAAATTTTATTATTTGGCTGAAAATTCAATTATTGGTCGAAAATTCTACTGTCTTGCGTCTTAGTTCAATTCAACTGTCTTTTACTTGAAGTAAAAATCTTTCTTTGGTTTATATATGAACTATTAAGGAGAATATCCCAGTAACCGTGACGGTCTCAGTAATCGTGAAACTTGATTATAATTTGAATATATTTTTGAAAATTAAATTAGAAGCACGAAAATCGGCATCACTATTACAGGGACTAAGGTCACGATTACTGGGATGGTTACCTTATATTTTTTTGCGCATTTTTTTTCTTTCATTGAAAATTCGTAACTACTGGCTTCAAAGTTTAACTGCTTGGCTAATTCATAAGAAAATAGTTCGATTTCACCCCTTTTCCACCATCTTTTTACGTTATTTTTAGATGAGCCCTAATAAATTCACGAGAAAGAATGTGGTCGGCAAAAATTACATTAGATGGAGGGAGGGGGGCAAAACTTACGGTACGTAAAAAAGGCCCCTTTAGGACCAAAAATTGCACATGAACAAAATTCCGAAATTTCTTTCAACCCAGCGAGTTTCGCAGTCCTGTAATAGGAATAATATCTGATAAATAGGGGGCTACAATTTTCCAAGGAAATTAAAAGGGCCTTAAGTACGTTATTTAAATTATATAAGCATTTTCAATTTTGTTTCTTAAATCTCGGAGGGAGAGGTGACCGCCACAATAACCCCGCTCTGTATTCGCCCTTGTTTAAATACAAAAATGAAAACAGGTGGAGGCTGGTATCTTCTGGGCATTCAAAGCTTGACGGTTCTGTGCCTTGGTAGTTGGAGTTTCATAATTTCCATTCTTTTATTATGGGTAGGTTCTTAGAAACGAATTTCAATATACAAAAAACAATTTACTCAAGAAAATTTGAAATCACAGGTCGTAAATAAAATAATTCCAATCAGAATGTCTATGCATGATGAATTAATAGGAGCTGATTTAATGGAACATCATATAAGACACACTAAGGCAAGCAAAAATAATTTAAAAAATAGAAACAGAAATTGAAGAAAAAATAATTATTGAAATTCAACACAAATTTCTAGGTTGGAATAAGTCGTGCTTTATCAGCACTCAGACCTTTCTCAGGTGAAATCCGCTTAGTGAATGTAATTCCCGTTGGTCAAAATCCAGGTAAGAAATTTAATCAAATTAAAATTACCTTTCTGAATTGTTTATCGAAGCTTTGTCTAATTAAAACATAAAACGCAGGTCACGAATCCTTCTTAACAAAATATAGGAATTCAAAAAAGTTAGAAAAATTGATGAAACTCGCAATACGTCAATCAAGACCAAAAAAATCTAAATCGCCACTCCAAGCAACTGAAAATAACACACCACAACTGGCTTGGATAGATTAAAAAATGTATAATGGTGAATACCTTGCAAAATGTAATTACTGATAAGTAAATAACAATTTTTTTGTTAAAAGAAATTCTATATTTCTTTCACAAACCTTTTTTTGGACACGCTCCTGAATTCTCTACGAAATCTGTTAAAAATTCAGGAAAACTTTTTTCAGGACAGATTCAATTATTAATTATGGTCGAATAAGTACTCGACAAAGTACGTCTTGCAGAATTAAAATTAAACGATTTACAATTCACGACTTACGATCGCTTTCTCTCTAAAAAGCGTTGCGCATTATTCATTACATTTATGAAATTAATTGGAAATGTAACAAAATCAAAACTCTTATGATATGGAAATATTCTGTGCAATTTCAAAAAAAAAAAAAAAAAAAAAAAAACTACACTATGCACAGAAACACACACACAGTCACGTACACTTTCATTTTTACACATTCTACTTGAACAAAGTGTCCCAACATTCATTTTCAACCGAGATAATACAACAATAACTTACTGATTCATCAAATTATTTAACTATGACTAGATACTAATCAAAAGATCAAATAACAAATTCCTACAATGAAATTAATAAAAAACTGCTAAAAAAGGTTCCTATAAAAAGAATAGAGAGCAGAGTTTTCATGGCAAATCTTTCCTAAATGTCTTACACAACTTATAAATGATTATGAAGAGGACAATCACAAAAAAAAATCATTTCCTCTCTACACGCCAAATTTCACTCAGAGCAAAATCTGTAAATTCGCGTGTAAATTAATTCACGGAACTCCATAAAGTATCATTTTCCTTATAAAAATACAATAGTCGTTGACTCTTGCATTTCCTGAGAAAAATGTCCCGGCGTGGATTCTTCTTTCTTAACAAGTCAGTCTTAAAAAATATTGTGGAAGATGCACTAAATGCTGCTACGTAGGAAAAGAATTTTACAAACCAAAATAATTTCTTAACGCGTTGCGTAACTATGCAGAGCCCATTGGTAAACTTCGGTTGGAAGATTGGAGTAGCTTTTCACGGCTTCTTGAACCTGTTGTGGAGTTAAGAGGAACTTGTAGAATTGGTATTCCTTCTCTACCTTTGCGTTGTTTCCTCCAATGGGCTGCAGTATTTCTAGATTCTAAATAATAATAGAAAAAGTCATCGGACAATACATTTTTTATCAAATTCAAGGATGAAATTAATTAAAAATTAATTTAAAAAATGAATTCTACTAACTGCAGAGTTTACAATTTAACATTTTCAAATGATAAGCTATTAACTATGTATCAAAGTAGCTTCTAAAACCCTCACAACAAAATGATATTCTTAGCATATCCCTAGAATATCTCGGCAGGATATAGGATATCATGAAAAATCTCCCGGGATATCCTTGGCATATTCCAAGGATATCGAGATTTCTACCCCGTACGATATACACTGAATGTCCTGTGTGGGATACACACAATTTTGGCACGGAATCCAATATTTCTGAAATGCACATTTATTAAAATATGTAGAATGCCTGAAAACATCAAGCTTTACAAACATCAGTTTAAAAAAAAAACACTTTGTACAAATCTCGAATATTCGGTTTCTCTCAAAATCCTATTTCAGTATAATTAACAAAAAATTATTAATGCGAATAATTATCATAACCAATAACAGCCTACATACAGTAAAAAATAATTCACTCCCTAAAAATTTAAAAGTTGGCTGTTATTGTACTTGTAAAATTTAAATTGCACAGTTTAGAGATCGCACTTTTCACGGAAAAATCAGTTTTTATGTTAAAAAAAACAAAAAAATTAAACTAATATGTACCGCGTTCGCTTGTAAAATATTAATGACAATTGATTATCATTTGGCACGAATATTCGAGAAATTGTTGATTTTTGTCAAAGTGTCACTTATTACTGCGAGAAAGTTTTCACACACTAACAGCCATGATGGAATTTACTGGGAAGTGACGTTAGAGCGAACTTTATTATTAATGCACTTTATAATATTGTACTTTGTATCAAATCTCCGGAAAATACCTAATATTGTTAAATTATTTCTTATTTTATTGATACGATTGAATATAAATATAATTGGCAGTAGACATATTTAAATTTGCAGTAATATACTAAATTATAGAATTCTATATAGAATTCGATATGCCCACGATATCCTGGGAGATAAATGGGATATCCCGCCGATATCTCATGCTGTGAGGGAACTTACTAACCTACACAAAATTAACACTTAATATTTAACTTTGTTACAAATAATTTAAGTTAACAAATAGAACATTTGCATCCTTTTTTGTGGAAAAACTGTTTTTCCATCTTATATGTATAAAAATAACCTATTAGACTTACGATACTGCAGAATATTGTTAACACTTAACAGCTAGCTCTTTTTTAACTAATTTAAATCAACAAATATATCATTTTCATACTTTTAATCATGGAAAATATTCTTTGATATCTAATATGTATTGAAGTTAGCTATTGTTATAAATAATTTAAGTGAGAATTCAACTGTTTTGTAGAAACTGATTTAAAAAAAATTTAAATTAATGTCTGTTAATTAAAATTTAACTATTTAGTTAAACATTTATATACAATATTTTGTTGAGAATTCGTCTTTTGGTAGAAAATCAATCCTCTTGGTTCAAAATTCAACTGTATGGTAGAAAGCTCGTCTTTTTGGCTTGAAAATTCAACACTTTGGACTTAGCTGAAAGTTGAACTATACTTTGTTAACTCATAAGAAATAGTAAGATTTTTTCAAATCCTCTCTCTGTCTAAATCCAGAAAATTGCGAATTTTAGTAAGTGATAAACTATTTCGATAGATATAAGATGAAGAATATTTTTTTTCCTGTGAAAAATAGATGATAATTTTCTATTTGTTTATTTAAATTATTTGCCTATTGTGCATGCTTAGGTTCTAGATAATGCTGATCAAAAATATATCTAAGGGTTAAGAGATAAAAAAAAATTTCTTCTTTAAATTCACTTGTTGGTCAATTTGTTTTGTAAAAAAAGGCTA
>NC_046664.1:65206528-65212019 GCF_010883055.1 Belonocnema kinseyi
AGTTATGTGTTTTAAAGAAATTTGAAATATATCATAATTTAAAAAGGGTTTTCGAAAATATTTAAAAGTATTTGAATTGTATTAAAAATGGAAAATTATAAATTTTGGACGAAATCCAAAGTAAAAACTGTTAAAAGATTTTTGTTGAATACTTTATTTAAAACCCCTTAATTTTGATATTAAATCCTGAAATCGAACAGTATGTAAAACTTAAAATAAAACAAAACCTTAAATATGTTCTCATCGAGGGGTTAATTACTCCAATTTTTATTGCACATGAAATTGCAAGATTGCATATATATTAGAGGTGTGCAGTCGTCTCTTCGAATGTTTAATACCAATTTTGACACGCTTGGAACACTGGATTTTTTTAAATAAAAAAAAGTTTACCTGTACATCAAACCAGCTTGATTTTCTTGGATTATTACAATTTTTAAAATCAAAATAACTTCTTTTTTTGTGCTAAAAAATGAATACAAAAGTCAAGTTGAATCTTCGAAATCTTCGAAATCAAGTTGAATCTTTGAAATTCTAAATTTGTAGTAAAAATTCGAATAAACGACTGCACACCTCTAACATATATTACTAAAAAATATTGTATAATCTTGCAAAAGTTTCTATGGATTATAGGAAATTCATTATACACAAAAAAAATTATAGGACAATCAGCTTTCGAACAAATATTACAAAAATATTGAAGGAATTAATGTAAAAATCTTTTGTAATCTTTTGAAATTACTTGATACCTTTAGAAATATTTTAAAATCTACAACAATCTTTGAAATGTTTTAAAATTCCTAGAAATGCTTCTTAAATCTTTTAACCTCTTTTGAATTTCTTTGAAATTTCTGTAATCTTTGAAATAATTGGATGTCCTTTAAAATCCCTTAAATCTTGGGAAATTAAATTAAATTCAATAATAAAAATATATAAATAATTAAATTCTTAAAATTCCTTGAAATATTTGGAAATCCTACAATATTGTCTGATGTTCGTTGCATTTTTTGAAAATTCTTGAGATTCTTTGCAATCCTTTAAATAACTTGAAATCTTTAAAATCCTTTGAAACTTTTCTAATTTCTGGAAATCTTTGGACATCGTAAAAATCTATTAAAATAAGTGGAAATCATTTTAATTCCTTTAAATATAACTCAAATTAAACGTATTCATTAAATTTCTCTAAAAAAAACCGTTTAAATCCCTTGCAGTCCTTGGAGATTTAATATAATCCTGTACATCTGGTAAAATTCTTTAAATTATCTTAAAATTCCTTGAAATCCTTCGGAATCACTTAAAATCCCTGGAAATTTTCGTAAGTCGTAAAAATCAGTTAAAACTTTTAATTAAAGATCTCTAAAAAACAGTTTAAATCCGTTGAAATCATCGCAGATTTAATCAAATCTTGTAAAATTCCTTGAATCCTTTGTAAAGCGTAAAAATTCATTAACATAAGTATACATTATTTGAAATCCCTTGAATACAAATTAAATTAAAATAATTTATTAAAGTTCTCTAAAAAGCCCGTTAAATCCCTAGAAATCTGTTCAATCCCTGAAAATCCTTGGATATTTCGCGTAATCTTTTAAATCTTGTGAAGTAGCATAAAATCCCTTGTAATCTTTAGAATCGGCAGGAATCCCTTAAAATGTCATTTATTTTCTAAAGTTCTCTACAAATCTCTTCAAATCTTTGGAAATCCTGTAAAGTTCTCTGACATCCCTTGAAATGTTTTAAATCTCTTGAGATTCGCGGCAATCTTTCAAAATTACTTAAATCTTTAAAATCAATTAAAATCAATAGAAATCATTCGAAATCCCTTGTATATAACTTAAATTAAACTTATTCACTAAAGTTATCTAAAAAGACGGTTTAAATTCCTAGAAATTCCTAGACATTTTTAGAGGTTTAATAAAATACTATATATCTTGTGAAATTCCTTGAAATACCTTAGATTTCGTTGAAATCCTGTGGAATTCCTTAAAGTTCCTTGAAATCGTTAGAAATCGTATAAATCCATTAAATAATTTGAAATGTTTTGAATACAACTTAAATTCAACTTATTTTAGACCATAGCATAGGACATAAAGAAAAATTCATGATTTAAATTCATAAATATTGTCGGTCAAAGAAAGGATTGATTTAGTTTCAAATCATTGTACATCATGTAAATCTTGTGATATTCCTTGAAATACTTTAAAATCCCTTAGAATCCAGAGATGTGCAGTTACGCGTAACTGAAGGGTTATTACGTAAAATACCTAACTGAAGTATTTTACGTAGAAAACAGGTAAAATACTCCGGACTTTAATATATTCCAGGGAATGATCTTAATTTCAAATGTATACAAGTGATACTTTTGAAATATTGTTATTTTTGTTAATTTAAATACTTGTAATTAAGATGGATTTGAATATGATTTTTTTAGGAATACCGGTAAATTATTCAAACCCAAGAAGTGTTCGTAATTTGCTGTGATTTTTCACATTTATATCTATTTTTTCATTGTTGATATTTTGAAATATTGGTCAAGTTAATATTTAATGAATACGTTGATGTTGAATGTTTTTGTCTATTGGTCAAAAGTCAATATTTTTGTAATATTGGATTTTCGAATTAAAAAAAATATTGATTTTTAACCAGTAGACAAAAACACTTAACATCCAGTAGACCAGTAGACAAAAGCGATTAACAATAAAATATACACTGATAAACAAGATTCATTATAATAAATTTATGTACCCATACCATTTTTAAAATTTATTTCAAGAAATGTTTGAAATCTCTGTTAGAATGTCTTGAAATTTCTGTAAGTTGTAGATATCAGTTAAAATCATTAATCAAATTTTCCAAAGTTCCCTAGAAATCTTCAAATTTTTGGAAATTCTACAAAATTTTTCGATATCCAGTTAATTTTTTATATGCCTTGAAAACGTCGGAGATGTTTGTAAATGTTTGAAATCCTCTAAAATTCCTTGAAGTCCTATAAAATCCATTGAAATTTTTTTAAATTAATGGAAATATTTTTGTTTTTCTTGAAAACCGTTTAAATCATTTAAAATTAGTGTCTGGAGAAACTCTTTACAATTCCTTGCAATCCATTGATGTATTTTAAATCTTTTAACTCTTGGAATTCTGTAAAAATCCTTAAAATTTTAGAAATCCTGTGAATTCCCTCGAAATAATTTGAGATTATGTCAATATTTTAACATTATTTCTATACTGATTTTGTTAGATGATTTTCTATAATGATTTTTGTATAACCACGAAAAAATGATAAAAAATTAATTATAGGAAAATCATTAGAGACCTGACTGAATTTCCTATAATATTTTTGTCATTCAGGGGGATTAATAGACATTACAAATATTGTATGGGATTGCACGAAATTTTATAGAGATCGCTCGAGATTCTATAGAGAACGTATGGGATTACATGGGACCGTAAAGGATTGCATGGAAATGCACGAGATTACATAAGATTTCAGAAAGAGATTGGAGGAGTAATTAACCCCTTGGTTCTCATCTTTTTTAACGAGAAAAATCTACCTCTGCCCGGACTGGAACCATGAATCTTGCACATTTCACGCGTAGATTCTAATTTCTATGTTTTTGGACTTGAAAAATAAAAAATGTTAAGTGTTAAACATTGATACATGTTTAACTTTTCAAGACGTGTGAACAAATATTAAAAATGTAAAGTTTTGCACATTTAAGAAAAAAAATTTTACCATTTGCTATTTTACTTAAATAGATTCAAAATGAGTAAGGAACGGGGAATGGCAATCGATTTCCAAGACAACATGATTCTTCAAACTAGGAAATATTTAAAACGCAAGATAATGTGTCCTGAAACGAAATATAGACATCATGAAAAAGAACGCAAATACGTTCTTGATTTGGTAAAACGTACTGTTGAAACTGGCGAGAGTAATTCTGCTCTCTTGATTGGTCCAGAGGACAGTGGAAAAACAACAGTAAGCCTTATTCATATTTATTTTTAATTCAAACTAAAATTTAAAAAATGAACTTAAGTTATAATAATAAATTGGATTTAACTGTCTCCAATTTTAAACAGCTCTTGAATAGCGTTCTAAAAGAATTATCGAGTTCAAAGGACTTCAAAGACAATTCTTTGATAGTTAATTTGCACGGATTAGTGCACACTGATGATCGTTTGGCTCTGAAAGACGCTACACGTCAAATGCAACTCGAGAATGCAGTTGGGGATAAAGTTTTCGGTTCGTTTGCTGAAAATTTGACTTTCCTTTTAGACTGTTTGAAAGCAGGAGACAAAAAGCGCAGCAAGCCAGTCATTTTCATTCTCGATGAATTTGACTTATTTTGCGGGCACAACAATCAAACCCTGCTCTACAATCTTTTTGATGTTGCTCAATCAGCCCAGGTACTAAAAAACAAATTGAAACTTGCATTTCTTTAAATTTTATTGTTTAAATATTTTGTGTACGATAATCATGCAAGTTCTCTAGACTAAATTATTGCCCTGCCTCCTACTTAATGATGTGCAATAAACAAAATGGAATTATTAATATTTTTAGGCTCCCATTTGTGTTCTGGGAATAACGAGCAGATTAGACGTCATAGAACTTTTAGAAAAAAGAGTGAAATCCCGATTTTCTTCTCGACAAATATTCCTTCTCCCTGGAGATACTTTAGACGATGAGGATGACTCTTTCGAAAAGTCTTTTGAAGATCGTCTGGAACTCTTTAAGGATCTTTTGAGGCTTCCAGATGACGAAAATATCAATGGAGTAGAGCAGGAAAGTGAAGATTGCAACATTGATCCTCAATTTGCAGTTTCTTGGAACGAATCCATCAGGAAAATCGCTAAAAATCCAACGCTCACGAATTTGCTGAAATCCATGTGCAAGAATGATGCGAGTGAGAGGAAATTCAGGAACTTTCTCGCCATTGCCATCTCTTCCTTGTCAGAAAATCATCAGAAACTGGAGATTGATGATTTTGTTGAATCCAGCAAAATTTATTTGCAGGACGACAGAGTTGCAATGTTAAAGGGTCTCTCAGTATTGGAAATGTGCCTGGTAAACTGATTTGATTAAAAAATAATAAAAATTAGGGCAATTGATTTGAAAATAAAATATATTTTTTTATTACATTACAACTTTTGAGTAAGAGCATTGTACTAATTTATAATTAAAATTGCAGATCATAGCGATGAATCACGAGTCAGAAATATTCGAAGATGAGCCTTTGAATTTCGAAATGGTTTACAATCGCTACAATTTATTTGCGAAGCAAAATTCTTCTATTCATTCCGTCCAAAGGCCCGTGATTGTTAAGGCTTTCGAACACATTAAAGTAAGTTCTTTGTTAATTTCAAGAAAGCAAGCAACACCACAATGGTGCAAATCTAGAATTTTCCATTCAAAAGGGTCTACATTTATTGACCGATTTTTTTTTTATAATTAAAGAGCATTAAATTCTTAACAAGTTTACGAAGCGATATACATATA
>NC_046664.1:65212119-65224001 GCF_010883055.1 Belonocnema kinseyi
AGTCATAAGGAAAGAAAAAGGTTGACTCCAATATTATAAAATCAAGAAAAACTGTAATTTTGTGTACAGTTTAACGGGGAAACGTCAAATGAGAATAACAATGAAAAAATCGAATATTTCCATAATTAAGGATCTCAAGATTATTTCAAAAAAATCCTCAAATGTATTGAAAATTACAAAAAAGAGAGTAAATAAAAAAATCAATAGATTGAAAATAGCCCTATTCTATAACCTACAATGAGCCAAGTTCTTCAAATCCACTTCAGAGAAAATAAAAATTGCATAATACTATATATTGATTAAAATATTATAAAGAAGTGATTTTTGACATAAAACTTTCCGAAAAACACTCAATTTCACTCTAATTTCTTGCAACTCCCTAAATGCTCCGAAAACACGATTTGCGACTGTGACCTTTTCGTTCACACTCTCAAACAAATCTAATATTCATTAGTTACCTTTTTAAACGTTGCCTTGTAGTTCACACAATTATCTCACGACAATAAACCAGTTTTATCAATACACAAGCATTTATGATACAAATTCTTGATACAAAACTTCAAAAATCCCGACAAGAGCAGCCGCCAACGTTTACAAAACAGACATGGACGATTCAGTGTCTCTATCGGACAAGAAAAGCTGCACTTTTTTATTTAAAAAGAGAAAACCTAAAAATTTGGCTGTGAGAAAACGAAGGAGCGACGATAATGGTATGTTAAAAAATGTAATTTAATTAATATAGTTGATTTTAAAATCCAATAATTTAATTAAGGAAACTTGATTATAACTAATTTGTAGGTTATGATGACAAACTTTCGATGATTAACGTTTGTTTATAATTTGCTATTTTAGAAAGCAGCGAGGATGATACTATTGTTGTTAAAAAAGAGAAAAAGGTCGATTGCTCAAATCCGTTGAGGCAAAGTGTAAGTTGTTGAGAAAAATTAAAAAACCTAACCCCAAATTGCTTTACGCGTTCAAGATTTATTTTTACAATATGAGATTTTTTTCTCGTCTTGGTATTTAAATCAAGAATTTTTTTACATTTCCAGCAAACATAATTTTTACAGATCTCCAAAAACTGAATACGAAATTATTTGGGTCTATTTTAAATCATTCAAAATTGTATCATTTTAAAAAGGAAGCCTTTTAATACTTTACCAGCTATAAATTCAGAAAACTGAAAAGACTTATTTACATCAATTGTTCAGAATTAAAGAATTTTCGATTAAAAACCTTAATTATCGAAATTAAAATATTGTTTTAAATTCGGCAATTAATCATTATTTTCAATTTAAATCGCTCAAACTTGTATATTTTTAGTTTTTAATTTGTAGTAAAAGTGTTTTTGTAGGTCTCGAAATAAAGTAGTCACGTTTGCAAATTTTTAACCATGGGAGTTAACTGTTGGGAGTTAACCTTGTCCCAGAGCAAATTTATAATTCTTCACAGAAATTCCCTGTCCTAAACTCAAAATTATACTTCTTTACTGAAATTATAAACAGAATTATAAATCACAACAATAATGTCACAACTCAGAATTATAATTCCTTTAGATAATTCACTGTTCCAAGTGAGAATAGTAATTATTTTCGAAAAATTCTTATTCCAAGCGATAATTATGATTTGCCCACAAATTCCTTCTTCCAGCTCAGAATTAGAGTAATACAATATATGAAATCACTTTTAATTCGCATATTAGTAAATTTGATAAAAAGAATCCCGGTCATTTCAGGGTAAAAAAATCTGGTTTTCGTGTAAATGTAATTCTATGAAGACGCTTCACTTTACCGTAGGTTGAGCCCCTTCATTATATTTTTATAGACAATTAAATATCGGAAGCAAGCCAAGGCAGCTGATTCTGACGACAGTGATGAGGAAAAAGCCATTACAGTATCATACAAAAGTCTTGCGACGCCTTTACCAGCTGGACCTCAAGATCAAGGAGCAACAGCAACTTTAGAAACTGAAACCGAAGTCGACAAAGATGCTCAAGCCATTTTTGAGAAGGCTCAAAAAATTAACGAGGTATTTATTTTAATACCTAAAAAAATGATAAATTGATTTTGATCAAAAATTTTGAAGGGAAATATATTTTTTTTAATGTTTTCTTACTAGGAACTGGAGGGAATGGAAGATGACAAAATATACAGAGGCATGAACAACTACGCTCAATATTTTAAGAAGAAAGATACAGCAGCGGGAAATGCATCGAGTGGAATGGTACGAAAAGGACCAATTCGAGCTCCGGCAAATTTAAGGGCAACTGTTCGGTGGGATTATCAACCAGATATTTGCAAAGACTTTAAAGAAACTGGATTTTGCGGCTTCGGAGGTATGTATCTTTTTTTTTTCTTTTTTTTTTATCATATCATCTCAGAAAGCGATAAAAAACAGTCAGGGAATTTTTGAAAGAAATATTTTAAGTAACTGTCAAGAATAATCAGGGATGCCACACAGTCAGTTTTAGTCAATTTTTTTCTCAAATCACTTTTTAGTCCCGTTATTAAGATAAATTTACTATAGCCACTTTCCTTTCAATAACTTGACCCATGGGTTGATAATACTCTTGAATTCAAGTCTATACGTAAATCTGAATTTTCTTGATTTCTTTCAAGGCTTTTATGATATTTTAAAATATTTAAAAAAATGTTTAATGGATTTTAATAATTTGAGGGGATTTCAAATGATTTGAAAGATTTTAGGATATTTGTAAATTTTCCAAAGAATTTTAAGAGGATTAAAAAGTTTTAAGAGGTTTCAAAATATTTCGCAGGATTTGAAATATTGAAGGGTATTTTAAAAGATTTCAAAGTATTTTTAACGAGTCCAAAGGAATTTAAAGTTTAAAATTTTGTTTTTAAATTCTAAGGAGTTGCAAAAGCTGAAAAAAGTTTAAAAGGATTTCGAAAGCATTTAGGGTATTTTTAAACCTTCCACCGAATTTTAAAGAGATTAAAAATTTAAAAACATTTACAATATTTCAAGATATTTTAAAAGTTTCCAAGGCATTTTGAAGAGATTAAAAAATTTGCAAAGATTTGAATGATTTTAACGGATTTATAAAAATTTTCATGGAGTCCTAAAGAGTTTCCTTGCATTTTTGGAGAACTGGAACAATTTTACAGTACCTATGTGGCTCTAGGATATTTTTAAAGCTTCCAAAGAATTTTTGATTGATTTCAATGCTTTGAAGGGAACTTCTCAGAATTGCGGAAGATATGGAACGAGTATATAGGATCAGATTTTAGGATATTTCAAAAGATTCCAGGGTGGAATGATTTTGTATTAAAATTATAGATTTCTGGTATAAAAAAGCATAATGATAATATGAAAAATCTTAGGATTTTTTAAATTAAAAATACCATTTTTTGACGCAAAATACAAACGTAACGTAACTCAAGCCATTCAAAATTGTAAATCTTTTTCGAAATGACTGATATTTGTTTAAAATAACCGATTTCCGGTTAAAGCGCCAACATAAACTTGAATTGTTCAAAAATTGTAAATCTTCTTTGAAATGTATATCGAAATTTTCAGTGAAAATCGCTAGTTTAACATATTTTCCGTGAAAGACGCCAACATAACCGAAAATTGTGAAAAAGATGTGAATCCTCTTTAAAATATAATTTTTTAATTTGAAATACCAATTTCTGACAAAAAAAGGCAAACAAATTCCTAAATTGTTAAAAGATTTTAAATCTTTAGTTCAGATTATAATGATTTTTGTTTGAAAATTCCAATTTTGTATGCAATTCGCCACCCTAAATTCTTTTAAATTCTTTTGATTCACTTGAATTCTTCCTAATGCTCTTAATTCTACTCAATTAATGGATTTTTCTAAAGTTTTATTTAATTAATCTTGAAGTCTTTTAAACTCACTTTAAATTCTTATGTATGTAAAATCCCTTAAATTTTCCTTGACTGCTTTGAAACTTACTGAATTCAATTACTATTTTAATGTTTTAAATCGCTTTCCATCCACGTGATTCTTTTTGATTCACCTTTTATATTTATGAATTTTATCCAAACCTTCTGATTTCTCTTAAAAATTTTTTTAATTCAGTCAACTTTGACTGAAATAAATTGATTTTTTTTCAATTCACTTGAATTCTTTCCAATTTATCTTGAACACTTATAGGGTCTTATGAATCGAATTTAAAAAAATCACATTATAAATGTACATTAGTTACTTGAATAGTAAATTAAAAATTTATAAATGAAGGTGTTGCGATCTTATATTGTCAACTGATATTTCAGAAATTTTACACGGCGAAGGAAAATCGTTATTATTTTTGCAATTTTCAATTTTGTATACATTTACTACAGAAAAATAATACACGTTAGTTTTAACACATTTGAATATAAATTGAACGTTATATTACAATTTAAAGCTATTTATATTTTATCTACAAGGGGTCCAGCGGTCTAAACATGTTATCTGCAGTGTCATCGCAAGCCAAACATAGATGTGCTTGCAAAAATTAAATATAGTTTATTGCAAAAACTTTCTGAGTGTTAGTAATCGAGATGCATCGCTCACCTTCGTCTTTACAGTGATCTGTAGACGATAACATCGAAGATGACGTGAAAATAGCTCTAGATACCAAAACGCGATTTTCGAAAATCCATTTTAAAAAAACGAAAAGAAATTTTGCCGTTTCGCTTGCAGGATATTAACTACATATAAAAAAAAGTTCCAGAAAATACAAAAAACTCCATTTCCCAAAAAATGGCAGTTAACAGGTTTAGACCGCGGACCCTTCAAATTTAAAACTAAACTTTTGTTTCATTTATAAAATATTCTATATTAGAAATTTTACATGTTAAAAATTTTGTTCTTTAAATACTAATAGTCAGGGAAAATGAAAAATTAATCAGGGAAAAGTGAGGAAATTTGGAAAATGTAGTTTTGCTGGCACCCTGATTGTAATTAAAATTGACAAAGGGCAGAAAATTTGTAGAGGTGGCAATGGTGGGATGTTGGTCTATATTTTCTCATAGTGCCACAAATTACAGAACCCGTGTGCGCCCAGAAACCTAAATCTCACTCTTGATTCAAACTCTTGTTAATCATCTATTTATTACAGACAGTTGTAAGTTTCTTCACGATCGATCCGACTACAAATTGGGTTGGCAATTGGAAAGGGAGGCAGCCGGGGGAGGACAAGATGAAAGTGATGAAGACGATACAAAATATGAGATTGACAGTGACGAGGACAGTCTTCCCTTCAAATGTTTTATTTGTCGTAATAGTTTCAAAAGTCCTATAGTGACTAAGTAAGTATGATCACATTTTCTGTAGTTAATATATTTTTTAATAAATTATTATTATATTTATATTATTTATTATTATATATTTATATTGTTATAAGTTATTCATAATCTATTTTTGCTGAAATTAATTTGAAAGAGATTTCCGGTTTATATTTTAAACGATAGCGAAGTGTACTTTTATTTTTTTTACAGATGTAAACATTATTTCTGCGAAAAGTGCGCTTTAGACCATTACAAGACTAACAAGAGATGTTTTATTTGCAACGTTCCAACAAACGGAGTGTTTAATCCAGCAAAAGAATTGATCGCTAGAGCTCAAATGGAAGACGTCCCAGAAAAAAAAGTCAAGGCAGAAGTTAAAAGTGAAAGTGATTCTGATAATGATTCTGATAATGGCGCGAAGAAGAAGACGCTTGCAGAATGGCGTACAATAGAATCCTAATTTGGAGAATAAGGACCTCAGATTAAGCAACTTAATTAATTTAAAAATAGTATTTTGTATTAGTCTAGAGTTATGTGTTTCTTTCTTTCCACTAGACGTGGGTTTTATCCTAAATTAATATTTTTTTAAATACTAATAACAGTCTTCGCGGAAAATAATGCTTTTTCGTTTGAAAAGTGTAGAAAAGAATATATTATTTTATTTTTACAATAAATTATAATTCAATGATATGTAATTCGGCTATTTAATCTCTCTGAGGACAATGATTGATCAAATTATCTAAGGAGTAACGAATTTGAAAAATATTCAACGAGATTTAAGAATCTCTAAATAAATTAAGATTATTTTTAAAGTTGATGACTTAAAAATTTTATTTGTATACCTTTTAAATTTATACACTTTAATTTGAATACTTATCCAGTTTTACTTCAGATTTTTATTTTTTTATTATTTTATTTTATTATGCCCATATTCATCAAATAGACAACAATTAACAAAAATGATCTAACTTCTTGAATCGCGAGATTTTTTTATTGAAAATTTTCTCAAATTTAGATAAGCTTTTTGAATTTCTCAACTTATACGTGTGAATACATTTTTATTTTCAAGCATACTTTTTAATTTGTAATTATAATAATTTTTTTAATGCGACACAGTGGGATTCCTACATTACCAACCTCTTTTTTCCATTGAACAAAATTTTTTTGTGAACCATAGAACTTTTTTGGTAAATGAAATATCGAACTCAAAATTTGAGAAGAGCATAAGAAGACATTATTCTACGTTTATGTACTGCATTTGAATCGGAATTTAAAAAAAAAAATTATTTCTGAAATTTTTTGCCAAATTTCGATTCAAATGCAGTACATAAACGTAGGATAATGTCTTCTAATGCTCTCCTGAAATGTTGAGTTCGATATTTGATTTACAAAAAAAGTTCTATGGTTCAAAAAAAAAATTTTGTTCTATAGAAAAAAGAGGTTGGTAATGTAGGAATTCCACTGTGTCGCATGCCCTTAAATGTAAATATTTTAAAGGCCAAGTATAAATTACCATTTTCATTCAATTTTGCAACTGATTTTTTAGTAGAAGAGTAATATTTTTTGGTTGAAACTTACTTATTTTCAATTATAACGATGACTATTATATTTGTGGTTCAGAACTCATCTCAATTGTTTGGCAAAACTACTATTTGGATGAAAATTCAATTATTTTGTCAAAAAATTCATATTATATCTTTGGTAGAAAAATAATCTTTTTTAGTTGAAACTTAATTCTCTTTACATGAAAAGTCTACTATTATATTTTTGGCTAAGAATTTGTCTCTTTTGTTTAAAAATGCTACCACTTAGTTGCAAGTACAATTATTTCATCAAACTCAATTTTTTCGATATAAAATTCAACTGTCTTGTTGAACTTTCGGTCTTTTAGATATAAAGTTCATCCCTTTGGATTGAAAATTCATCTTTTGTTAGAAAAGTAATCTTTTCTTCATTGAAAGTTACGTATTTTGAATCAAAAAGTCTACTGTTATATTTTTGGCCTAGAACTCATCTCTATTATTTAAAAAATCTACTATTTGGATGAAAATTTGTTCATTACGTCAAAAAAATTATTTTTTTTGGTCGAAGTTTCAATTATTTGGTTGAACATTTATCTTTTTGGAGATAAAATTCGTCCTTTTAAATTGAAATTTCACCCGGTAAGAAGAGAAGAATTCAGAAAAATTCAGAATCTGCATTCCCATTAATACGTGCATTTTCCTCCGTCGAAAGTTACACCAAGGAGTAAAAAAAAGCCAAATCTATTCTTTTTAATCGACTTGGAAAAATGTAATGGAAGCGTATTGAGAGGAATTAAAAAATGAAGGAATGCAAAAGAAAGAACAGGAAGACAGAGTATAATTTACTTTAAAGAAGATAAACCTAGTCTTTTTAATCGATCAGTTATAAATATAAAATAATTATGTTAATAGAAATAATTTGTATTACCGTCAAAAAATATTTTTATAATTTTTTTTACCTTGCGCAACAGTATTAAATGAATTTATTATTATGTATTATATTATTAAATCTATAATTTCTTTAAAAAATATAAAATATCATAATTAAATTTAGTCCGCCGTTTTGGCAGACAAAAAATTGATATTTCCAAACTTATATTCCACTGGGATCTTTTTTAAATAAGGTATCATTTATATTGTCGATAATTCGTCTTTTTTGGTAGAAAATAAAATTTTCTTAAAAATTTATATTTAAAGGTTAAAAATTAAAGTTTATTGTAAAAGATTAGTCTTTTGGTTCGAAAATTTAACAATTTGGCGGATTTATTTTTCTTTCCTGGTTTAAAATTCAAATCTTTATGAAAATTCGTCTCTTTGGCTTAAACATTCGTCTTTGTAGATTGAAAATTTAGCAATTTGCTTAAAAGTTCGACGTTTTGGTTTAAGACTCATATTTTTTACTTAAAAGTTCATCTACTTGGTTGTAAATGGAATAATTTTGCTTGGAATTGATTTTTTTAATTGAGAATTTAACTATTTAGTAAACAAGTTTTGTTTCTTGGCTTGAAAACTCAAATCTTTTGTTGAAAATTCCTCTCTATTGGTAGGTAATTCATGTTTTTTTGTTGTTGAAAATTGAGCTATTTTGTTGAAAATGCAGTATGTATCGACTTGATACCTCGAAAAAATATCACATCTACTAGAATTTTATTTAAAACAATTTGTTCCCCTGTTTTCGTGAAAAAGCATCCCATTTCCCTGTTTCTAGAGAATTTTCTATGTGAAGGTTATTAATAATTAAGAATTAAAATAAATTATAAAATCTAACCACTGAATAATTACGAATTTATATGATTTAAAATTTAACAAATCAAAGTTTCTGCTTTGCTACAGAAAAACTCCAACGTTAATATAAAATCAATTTTTTGAAAATCAAAATATTAACGAAGGGTGTTTACAGTGTTTTACATTCAAATTTGCTCGGGACAATGATTAAAATTGTATTTTTATTTTCAAGCCTTTATATTTTGTTTAATTTCTAATGCTTTCTCCTAAAAATGTTCTAATCTTAAACTTATAGAATTTATAATGAATTCCGGATTGTTCAATTTTATAATGGCACAATAATGGTTGCACTTTTTATCATTTCCAAATTGGAAATGTTCTGTTCTTGAGTACTCTCAATTAGAAATTATTCCCTTATTAACGTTTTAATGAAAAATTTGTTGTTCACGTTCGACGTATTTGTTTTATTTCAAGTGCTTCATTTATAGTAAGAGAATTTTTCATTATTTATGCTTTTTTTAAATTTCAAATATTTTAAACAAATTCAGTTCGTAATTTAAAAATTTTAAAAATGGAAAACCCAGTGGGCACAAAATTTGGCGACGTTTTTACGACATCGTTACGACAACTTCAGAACATCCTATGTCCATGTCGTTAAGGTGTCTTTGCGATATCGTAAATAAGTCGTATGATTCGACGATGTCTTTACGATATCGCAAAGGCGCCGAAACGACATGGACATAGGATGTCGTAAACATGTCGTAACGATGTCATAAAGACGTACCAAATTTTGTGCCCACTGGGAAATTTAAAGATTTACACAATTCTAATTTTTAAAGAGTCTAATTATGAATTCCTATCATATTTGAATTAAAATTCTTACATTTGTATAGTGTAGATTTGAACATTTGCTCGATTATAAAAATAGATCTTTTATATATTTTTGAATCTTGAATTTTAAACTCTAAAATTTTAAAATATGAAACAGTTCAGTTTGGATCATCTAAATTGGTAATCTTTTTAAATTCTGAGACTTTTTGACACCTCTAAATTCGGCCCTAGCCAAAAAAGAAAAAAAATTTGTAATTAATATTATATATTAAAAATGTAGAATTAATATTTATTTTCAAGTAGAACACCACTTGTTCCTTTTAAGATCCATTCATCGTATTAAGTGGTATTTCCTGTATAAATACCAGGGGATTTATCATCGAGAAATTCGATTTGCAATCTGCTTAGGGGATGAAGAAAAATTCTATTTCCGGCTATATTACTGTAATTTTATCCCTGAAATCTGGTTGACATCTTCGATCGGTAAAAGGTTCCGGCACCCCCGGTGCTATAAGGGATGATCAAGGTTATCGATTTCAACTCTACATGTATATATAGCACATACCCTACATATATATTCATATATTTGTACATGCGCCTGAGACAAACCCACACTATATGTATTTTCACACAATGAAATACTGAACGCTTGTCTGTGAAATGGTTAGGCGTGCAAATCGATACACTACATACAATGTTTCTCTCGACCCGTAAAAATGTCGCCAGGAGATAGTGTCAAACTTCCGGACAACTCATGAAAAAAACCAGGCCGCGAGATATCTTCGCGACCAGAATGCAGCATGCAATTAATTAAAAATTAACTCATCTGGCCGTGTAGTCAAATTGTATTTGTGAAGTTCCGCGGGTTCCTTCTTCCTCATCAAAACGAGTTGAAAGCTGAGGGAAATCTCAAGTAAAGTTAATAAATAATAAAAATAAAGGTGATAGTTGATCTCGCTGAAGAAGTATTCCGATTTGGAAATTCGGGAATAAATAGTTGTCTATTTCTGTCGGATCGATTTGGAATAAGTAATAACGTTCAATATAATATAAAATACTGCCAGTGTTTGAAATTGTTTTCGCAAAAAGAATCACACAATAGTAATCTTTTTTTATGTTATCATTTTTTTGATGATCTGATGATTTGTTAAAATTTGAAAACATTTGGTGATTTTGTTGTTTAACTTGTTCAAGTTAGAAGAAAATTTGACGGAAATTAGTTTCCGTAAAGGACGCATATATCGACCAGGACATTAACAACTTGAGAATACATTAACTCATTTTAGCCAGGTATGCGAAATTGTGTTCTCACATTTTATTTGGTGAGAAATGGTCGAGAATATTGTTCAACACTATAAATGATGAAAATTGCTCTTTTAAAATGTTTCAATTTGAAAGATTTACAATTAATTAATCATTCAAAAGTCTACTATCATATTTTTGGCTGTCCACTCATCTCTATTGTTAAAAAATATACTATTTGGTTGAAAATTCGATTATTTTGTCAACAAATTATATCTTTTTGGTCGAAGTTTCAATTATATTGTTTAATATTCATGTTTTTGGACATAAAATTTGACCTTTGAAATTAAAAATTGATGTTTTGTTAGAAAATTAATCTTTTTTTTATTGAAAGCTAATGCTTTCTAATTGAAAAGTTTACTATTGTATTTTTGATTCAGAATTAATCTATTTCGGGTTAAAAATTTAGTTATTATGTTGAGAATTCAATTATTTTGTTAAAACTTTATGCTTTTTTATAGAAAAATTAACTACTTGTTCGAAAGTTGAACTCCTTTTTTTAAGAAAATAGATTTTTTCTGAAGATTCATCTTTTTAGTTCAAATTGGAAGTAATTTATTAAAAATAAAGTTTTTTTTATAAATTCAAAAGTTTTGTGAAAAATTCATCCTTTTGTTTGAATATTACATTATTTGAATATTATATTATATATAACCAAAAAATTGGTATGTTTCGTAATTTTTAATTGGTAAATTCGAGTACTTTTTCAACTTGTTGTTGATGGTAAAAATAATTTAACATTCTTAAGTTTCAAATTTAAGACTGACGATACGCAGATTTTGAAAATTGAGAATTTTAATTAATAAATCTTGGAAAGAATAAAATTCATATTGATGACCTTAATAAAATATAGAATTTGAAAGAAATCGAAAATAAACAATCTCAAATTGGAACTGATGATTCAAATATTAATTTTAAAGTGTTAAGGATTGAATAATTTTCATTTGAAAAAGTTTTTAGCGTTTAACAACTTTAAATTAAAACCTTAATATTTAAATAAAAAATTGTCATTAATAAAAAAGTAGTAAGTGTATGAAAAGAAAATTTGAACCTTCAGAAGTTTAAATTAACAAATTTACAGTCTAAAATATTCAAATTTAAGCCATTTTAAGTTGATACACTTTATATGTATAAACTTTTAATTTAGAATTTTAAACCCTCTAAGTTTGGCACTTTTCAACTCTGCAAGATTTAATTTTAAGAAATTTTTCAATATTTTAATTTCTTCAGATTTCCTCACAA
>NC_046664.1:65224101-65226590 GCF_010883055.1 Belonocnema kinseyi
GGAACAGGGAATTTCTGTAAAGAATGATATTTTTCACTTTGAGATAGGAGATTTTCGTAAAGAATTACAGGCAATTTTCGCATGGAATTATTATTTCACTTGGAACAGGATTTTTCACATGGAACGGGAATTTCCGTTCCAGTATGTTACATATGACTTACAACAACTGTATTTTTCAATAATAAATTACCTACTCTTTAAATAGACCAGTAAAATTAAAGAATTTACCGGGAGATAACCGGGAATTTAAAATCATTCAACGGGTGGAAACCCTGGTGAATTTGAGACGAATCAATTGTTTGAATACTCCATAAAATTCTGAGAGTTGTGGCATATTTGTCAATTTTGTGGAAAATTCTGGGCATTTGTGTAGATATCATTTTTGAGAAAAAAAATTTCGTAAAAAACTACACGGAGAGCAATTTCAAGACATTCATTCACGGAAGCGCGTGATTTTAGAGTTACAATTTTTACGTGATTTAAAGTTTCGGTCTCTGTGATCTAAAAGCATAGAATTCGAGACCTGAGAGCAAAGGGCCGTGGCCTAATTCATGAAACTTCGAGACCTATGTTTTAAAAGCAAGGGTTCCGAGGTCTTACAGTTCTTGTGCCAAAGCTTAATGAAATCAAGGAGTAGTGCCGTGAATTAATCTTCCAAAATTTCTATCCGTATAGGAAACCCTACTTTCAAACAACTTTGTTAAATTGTAGATTCATATTCGAAAAAAATATTTAAAACTTAATCCTGGTTACCCAGCTTTCTCGCCAATTATTCAAAAAGAATAAATATAAAAAAATTTAATGAAATATCTGAACTTATTTGAAAAAAATTTCATCAAGTAGTTACATTTATTTTTCAGTGCTCTTTTATTTTCACAAGCAAAACAAATATTTTGAAATTTGAGCCTCTTTTTCTCAACAGATAACGACCGATGATATAAGAGTTATTTCAAAGAGGTTGAAAATCAAATTGCATAGTGTTTAAACTTTTTAAAATGAAAATTTATTTTTTATTTATATACAGGAAATGAAGTGAAATAATTTATGTAGTACGTAAGACTTTTTTGTAGATGATTTGTGGCAGTAATGTCCTCGTCAGAGGAAAGCCAGTGGCTTGTGGGCAGTGGAGTTGGTTTAGCCTCCTTACGGGGCAACGCACCGACTTCTGGAGTTGGAGAACGTTCTTTGGGTATTAGGGGTGGATTATACACCGAGGAAATGACCACACAACCAGCCAAAGGAGCTGCTGCCGATGCTAGTTCAACATCGGTAGATCCGGCTGAACACGATCTTATTGACTCCACCGCTGATGCTACTCTTCTTGCACAATTTCACGAAGATGCTATTAAACAGGTACAATAATTTTTTAATCCTAGACTTTATAATTTATATAATCAGAAAAATCTCACAGATTTCTTAGCAATTCATACTTATTTATTTATTCAATTTTCGGTATTACTATGTGCCTGAATGGCAACTTTTGAATTTTTGCGCGGCAATATCGAAACAATGAAGAAGGTTAAGTGGGGAAATCCAAGATGTCTGCACACCGAGGGCCAAACAATGATACCAATTCACGAGACAGAACTTTATCTTTTCGAGTTGTCAAAAAATAACTTTTGACCATAAGTAAATTAGGATTTTATTTTTCAAAATATATTTAATGGAATAATAATATCGATAATTTATTTTGTAACGACTTTTTTATTGAATTCAATAACTTTCGAAAAATAATATTTATATACACATATTGTAAAAAATATTCTTTTCGTAAGTTATTGAAAAAATAAAATTCCACCCTTGTGATGTGGAGACATCTTGCCAGTTGACGTCACAACCGTAACAACTGGAAATACCTAATTTCCCCCCTCATTCGTCTTGCTATAGACTGCTGTCAAAAACCGAACATAACCTAAAACTCGCGTTCAGTTTCTTCCTAGAGGTCTAGAGGATCGCACTGTTTTTAGCGTTGTTTTCTACTAGTCGCGTGAGAGATAAATGATCTTTTTTGCTTAATTTTTCCGGTGCTTTTTCGCACACTATGGAAGATCAAGATTATCCAGAGGAATGTATCATTCAAACAAAACACTCGCCGCGAGAAGTGCCAGGATACCTAAAGGATTTCCCAGTAAATATTGTTTTGACCGAGGTTTTGACGTTTGCCCATTGTCTTGCTCTGAATTTAACAATAAGTTTTTTTCTGTGATTGGGGTCGACAGAAAGTCGTTGATGATAAGAGATATCCTTTGTGATTTATTGTTATCTAATGCACTCGAATATTTCTTAAAATGAGTATTAGGGAATCTATTTCTTTGTTGGATTTTCTTTTTTTTGCCGTGTTTATAATAGAGAAAGCGTTTTCGAAGTTCTTTGCGTGCGATGTATTTTGGTGCATTCGGAGAGTTGATGTTTTCTGATCATGTGAATCATATCTCTTTTGTTCCTTGTTGCTTCCTTTCTCTCTGATTAATTAGCCATCCCAGAAATGT
>NC_046664.1:65226690-65246123 GCF_010883055.1 Belonocnema kinseyi
ACATATATACACATATATATTAAAGTGATTAAAAAACGATTATTTTTTTATCTAAACACGCACACTAGACTATTTTGTAACTTTTTCGTCAACAAATTTTTCCAGAAAAAAATTTTAAATCGAAAATGCTTTATTAATTACTTATATTTATATTTTTTTGTTTGAAATGCTTGAAAATGCATGTATATAATTTTACACATGTCAAATTATCCCTTGTATATTACCATCTTTGTAAATGATTTAATGATAATGTTTCAACTTATTTTTAAGGGAAATAATTTTTCTTACCTACTTATTTCACAATTTTCCATTATAATTAACGTTTAAAATTTCATTTAGGGGCCGTGCATAAATTACGTAAACTTTTTTTCTGACATTTTAAACCGGGTCCCTGAGCCCCCCTCCCCCGTCCGCTGTCTCGCGTAACTTTTACCGTCTAAATTCTTTTCATAAATGTAGGGGTTATCCAAAAATTACTTAAGACATTTGTGGGCGAGGGGGGATTTGGTAAAATCTTACTGTTTCATATGAACCAGAAAAGTATTTCAACCAAATAGCTGAACTTTCCACCGAATAAGGTGAATTCTCAACAATGTAATACTTCGTATTTTAACTAAAGAAAGAATGGTTACATTTTCATTAGAAAAAAAACTAATTTTTAGCCCAAAAAAAAAGATTTTTCAATAAAATAGTTGAATTTTTAACATAAAGGATGAATTATCAACAAAAAATGTGATAGTTAATGTATTAACTGAAAAATATTTTTATTTCAAATTGAAACCAGTTTCATTTTTTACTTTAAAAAAATATTCACTAAAAAAAGTACTTCAACAAAATCCCTTAATTATTAACCAGACCCTTAAATTTTCAACTGAAAAGATTAATTTTCCACCAAAAAAAGACGAAGTTTTAACAAAATACATACATTTTCAGCCACACAGATGAATTTTCAACCAAGAAGATTAAATTTCTACTAGGAAACATTCATTTTCATTAAATTACTTAAATTTTCAACCAAATAGTTGAATTTTTTACCAGAAAAAACGGTTTTTTATCATAAATACAATAGCTACATTTTTATTGCAAAAAGTTAATTTCTAACAAAAAAAAACTAAATTTCTACGAAACAGATTTTCTACCAAATAACTGAACTATTGAACTATTTTGTTGATTTTTTTCAGTCAACAAGATGAGTTTTCTAAAAAAAAAAACATTTGAAATTCCAACCCAAAAATGTTAATTCACAACAAAAAGCTTTCTTGCCAACCAAATTGTGGAATTTCCAGTCAAATAAATTGATGTTGAAGAAAAAAGATTTTTCAACATAGTAGTTCAATTTCTAACTTAAAAAGATGAATTTTTAAGAAAATAGTTGCATTTTCAAGTAAAAAGATGGATTTTCTACAATAAAAAATAATTTTGAACGAAAAATAATTATTAATTAAACTGTTAAATTTTGAACTGAGAACATTAATTTTCCACCAAAAAGACGAATTTTTAACAGTATACAAAAAATTCTAACCAAATAGTTGAAGTTTCAACTAAAAAAGATCAATTTTCTACCAAAAATAGAATGGTTAAATTTCCAGCTAAAAAAATTTTTTCAACCAAAAAGATGGATTTTCAACGACAAAAAAAAACGAAATAGTTCATATATTTAGCAAAAAAGATTAAACTTTTAATTCTAGAATAATTTATTTTCATAAAATAAGAAGAGTTTTCAACAAACCAGTTTAATCCTATGCTCCACTAAACCATATTAGTTTTCAACGAAACCCTTTCATTTTTAACTTTTTTAAACAAAAACATGAAAAATTCTACTAAAAAAGACGATTTACACCAAATAATTGAAGTTCCAACTAAAAAAGATCAAATATCTACAAAAAATAGAATAATTAAATTTGCAACCAAAAAACAATGAATTTTCAATAATATAGTTAAATTTTCAACCAGAAAAATTAATTTTAAACTAAATTAAGTAATTTTTAATAAAGGCGTTTATACATATAAAAACTTCATAGGTGCATTCTCAAGCCATTGAGAAAAAAAATCAGTAAAAAAAGACAATACTCAAATTTTCAAAAAAGAAAAATTCAAAATCAGATATGATTTAAAATTCCTTTCTTTGTTTGTTGTATTTATTTTTTTTTTCTCTCAATCTCTAGAAAAATAATTTAACATACGATGTGCCCATTACAAAATGCAATAATTAAATGAAAAAACTTACTTATTATTGAATAATTTGAAACAAGTAAGAAAAAATTACTATAATTCCTAAAAACAAGCTAAAAAAGTTTCATTAAATTATTTACAATGGTGATAATATAAAAGAGGATAATTTTATATGTGTGAAGATTTAATAAATTATGATTGGACAATGAATACAAATCACGAAGAAGACTCAAAAGTAAAAATGCATATTTTTAATTTAACGTTCATTAAAAATTATCATTTCAAGAATTGACAATAAATACTGACTTTTTTATTTGTAATAAATAATTCCACAAGACTGGAAATTAATTACAGGATATTTTTTGCTTTACTTTCAGGCTGGCGTTGGCTACTTTCAACTTTTGGCTACACTTTACACCGGTTTGAGTCTTGCCGCCGACACAGTTGAATTTTTTGTTGTACCTTACATTCTTCCAAGTGCAGAAGTTGAACTCTGTATAGAAGATAGTGAAAAAGGATGGCTAGGTGTGTATTAATCCCCGAAAATAATTGAAGTTTGGCAATACAAAATAAAATAATCAACAAAATCAGAATTTTTCAGGAGAGCGTAAAAACATTCGGTAAAACCCAAATCACCATTTAAAACTAAAACAGATATCCTCTCCCTTGTTGAAGTGTTACTGAAATGAGTGCAAAAACTTTTGATCAGAAAAAAATTATCCAGTTTCGCGGAAATTAATTCACAAGTTCATAATCTCGAATCGACACAAATTTTGTATCTAAAAAAGTTATCCAATTCCGAGTAAATCGTCCAAGAATGTTGAGGATAGAATTTTACAGGTTTTGTAAATAAACTTTCGGTAGCTATTAAAGATCGATTTTTTTGTTTACAAAAATAAACACTTTCTCCCGACATATAAGAATGCTGACTGAGAATACAAAATCTTTGATAAAAAAAGAAAGATTCTGTTCCGAGAAAATCAATATTGGATGTCTCAATATCACAGTAGTACAACAGACGTTTTTTTGCCGAAAAGCCGATGTAAATAAGAAAATAATATTTTTTTTTTAATAAACGATAATCATTTCAAGAAATTCCGATGTCTGAAGGAAAAAAATTATTACTGCGTTAAAATTGTAAATAAAATTTTAATTAATTAGAAATTAATTAGAAAATGCACACATATTTGATTTTCAAAGAATGTTAGTTATGTAGTTCTGTACTGCCATCCTTTAGTGACATATTTCGTTTTTTATATGCTTTTTCTATTGGTCGTTCTAACCATAATGATAATAATAGCATGTGATAATAATAAAACATAAATAAAATAATAAAATAGAAGTAAGAAATAATAATAATAATAGCAAGGAAGAAAAATTTACTTTGAAAATTTGAAACAGTAAAGTTGTAAATAGATTCTATTTGAAATTTCATCCTCAGTAATATTATTTTGATTCTTCAAATCATAGAAAAATTATTTTTTGAGGCATCTGATTTTTGGCACAACAACTACCTTCAAGAAACATCTGCAATTAAAATAATCTTTAGAAATGGTTATTTCCACATTTATGTCTGGCAGTTTTAAATTTTGATTACAAATTTCTAAATGTTTACAATTTATGCAAAAAAATAATTTTTGAAATAACGGGAAAAATCAATTATAGCAAATAAAAATGAATAAATAAGTTCCTATTAAACGCAAAAAATTTTCCTAGGAAACATCACACTCTTGGGTCTCGCCCTGGGAGGACTTTGCTGGGGAGGCTTAGGAGATCGTCTTGGAAGACGAAGAGCCTTAATATCAGCGATGTCGGTACATTCAATTTTCAGTGGCGTTGCTACCTTCATGCCAACTTATGGGACTTTCATGACTGCTAGACTTTGCTCTGCCATTGGGTATACATCCTAAACTTTCTTTGCTCAAGTATTTAATTCAGGAGACCAAGACTCAGTGAATATAAACTAGAGTCCTTGATTCTATCTCAAGCTAAATTAGCTTTGATTACAATCAAAGAGATGCATATTTTTTGTGAAAATAAAGTTGATGGATTTATTTTAACTTTTATTGATGCCATGTTTAATAATTTTATAATATCTGGTTTCTTGAATTCCAAAAATGGAAGCGAACTTTCTCCAAATTCCTTGTCTATAATGTAGAATTTTTCAGTGTTGGTGGAGCATTGCCCCTGGCATTCGCATATGTGGCTGAATGTTGCCCTAGGTCAAGCAGAGGTCGATGGGTAGGAGCACTTGTATGTGCAGGGGCACTCGGTGGAGTTTACGCAGCTTTACTAGCTATGGCGATAGTCCCAACCACTGGAGACATGATCGTTCTGGAAAATAAGGAACACTTTAGTGCCTGGCATCGTTTCCTTTTGCTTTGTTGTTTACCTGCCCTCAGCTCCACCATAGGTCTCATATTTTTGCCCGAGAGCCCGAGATATCTCGTCGAAGCTGGTCGTGATGTTGAAGCTATGATGGTCTACCAGGTATGTGCATATTTTAAAAATCGTAACCTCAGAATGAAAAGAGTCCATCTTGAATTTTGACAAATTTATAGGAGACCTTGGTGGAAATAATGTATATCAATATGGATTTTTAATACATTTTGCTAACTAATATCGCTTTAGGATTGAGTTTTCTGCTTCTGTACTCTCGGAAAAATGTATTACAAAAAACTAAGATCTGCTCGAAAAATGTAGAAAATTATAGATTCGGGGATCTACATTTTTAAAGAAAAAAAAACGACAAATTAGTACTGAATTTTCAAGTTGTACATTAAAAAAATTTGAACACATAATTTTAATTATATATGGAAGATTTTCAAATATATGTATTTCAATTTCTATATCCCTTGATGTTTATTCGATGTTGCTAGAAAATTTTTATCATAATAAAGGTACGTGATTTTCTAAACAAAAACTACAAGATGGGGTTGAAAATGTTCATACTAAATTGTATTTTTTACAATTGTGTGTAGAAAATTGAAATATTCGAAGAAAAGCAATAAAAAACTACAAATAGATTTAGCAAGTTGTACCTTTTCGTTATTTATTGTAAAAATTCGTAATTTTCTGCAAAAACCTGGATGTAGAAAACAATTAAACACTAAAATTTTAATTCGGAGTCGTAGATTTTTCTGATTTCTCGTTGAAAATTGTATTTATTCATAATTCCGTGTAGAAATTTAGAATTTTGTAAGAAAAATTTCAAACGTTTAGAGTCCTGAATTGACCTATTTTTTCGTAGAAAATTGTATTTGTTAATAATTAAATTTAGAAATTTGTTAATTTCTAAAAAAAATTGCATTTTTTTGTATATTTTCATCATTTTTCTGAGAAAATTTTTATTTTTCAGGAAAAATTGTAAAATTATTCATTAAAAATCTTAATTTTCCATAAAAATTTGTAGTTTTCTATGTAAAATTATTACAGAATCTGCCATTTACTACAATCATCTACGAACACGTTTTCATAGAACGTTTTAGTGTCTCGTAAATCTTTTTTCCATCTGGAGAGGCTATTAAATTCTCGTATTTATATCTTTTTACTTATTTAGATATTTATAGAAATAAAGGATGTAAAAAAGATGTTATTTTCCAGAGGATATACAAGAAAAATGACAGAAAAAAAGGAGCAGGTGGGGCTCAATATCAACTTTCAGAACTGGAACTTCCCAATAAAAGACCTCGCACTTTAGCACCGCCCTCTCCACCCAACAACACAAGTGTTTTGGGCGATATTACGTACTCAATCGAAATGGTATTTTAAAATTTTGATGATTTTGAAATTTTAATTTAAATACGATATTCAATATTTGTTGTGTCTATTTACAAAATTATTTTAACATCGAAATGAAATTTACTTTCTTATTAGCCATTTTATCCACCAAAATCGAAACAAACAAATTCACAAATAAAAATTACACTATCAACTACCTTCTTTCCGGCTCATTAGAGACAAATATATAACAAAAGAAGAAAGGAGCCAACTTGTATCGAAGCCAATTTAGAGTTTCTCATCAGAGGTTATTTATAAGAAAACTGCTGATATAAACTGTAGAAACTTATACTAATTAAAATTCACGTATTACTTCAAAATAAAAAAAATATAGATTAATACAAAAAGTTACTTAGTCTAATTTTCCATTTTTGGTATAAAATTAATTTACACATTTAATACGTTATTATAGAAAATAAATATTTAAACAATTTTAACATAAAAGGCCCTAATGGATGATTTATTACGTACTTAATTAATAGTACATAAAATTGTACATATATTTTGTATGAGGCATCTTCTCCTGAGTGTCATTTTTGTTTGTTGAATATTTCCTTTATCTCTCTCTTTTCTTTTGATATTCCTGTAACAATCCTGTAAAGAGGTAGTTGGAAATTTAATTTCGATTTGTGTTCTAATTTTAGCGCATAAAATGGTTGATAAGAAATTAGATTTCATTTCGATCTTGAAAGATATTTAATATTTGTCATAAATACTAAAGTTATTATGAATAATTATAATTATCGAACTTTCATTTGATAGTTTTGGAATTCGTTCCTTGAGCTTTTTTCTTCTCCGCATCTGCGGGCGACTGTTGTACTTCTAGTCATTTGGTCAGCCACTGCTTTTGGGTAAGTTTTTTTTTTAAATTCAATTTTGATCTTACCTAGAAGTCATATTGATTTTGTTTCTAATTTATGCTTGATATTTTATTCAATTTCCTGTATATTTGTTTATAATTTTGTACTTAGACTCTATGGAGTAATGGTGTGGTGTCCAGAATACCTGAAACTTCTAAGAGCAATAGAGTATGAGTCTCACACCGAAGTCTTGCAGGGCCAAGAACTCACAAACATCACTTTTACCGGTTCTTTGGAAAACCAGAAATATAAAGACTCGAAGTTTTTTAACTGCAAGTATGCAGAAATTGACCTTTCTTTAAACACTTTCTTCATTTTTCAGCTTTAGGCGAATTTTATCTCACGAAAATTGATCTTTTATTTCAGATTTAATAAAATGATATTCAGTCACGTTGATTTTGACAATTGCACCTTCCAGGCTGTATTCTTTAACGGTATAAAATCTAGCAAGACGCATTTTACAGACAGTATTATCGAAAATTCCAAGTAAGTCTTGTGTTTTTGCGAAAATTTATATGCTGTATTTGCAGAATTGACATAATGAATTATGAACTGACTTTTCACGAAAAGGTTTATCTTCTTATAGATTTGTAGACACAGATCTCTCGGCGCAGGTTTTTGTGAGATGTAAATTAGAAAATAATAGTCAACTAAGTTTAACTAGTCCCTGTCCAACGTTGGATTTGGATTATAATATTTACATCGAGGAGGCTCTTTATGGCCATCTCGTGGGACAAATTATGTTTGTCATATCTGCAGCTTTTTCTGGATTTATCCTAACTAATTTGCAGAGACCAAAGATGATTGGTGAGTAAGAGATCATTTTTCAACAGTTAAAGGGTGGCACAGGAAAAAAAAGGTAAAGAAACAACATTTTCAGGAGAACAAAAGAATGCTCTCAACAATCGAATTATTTCATTAAAAAAAAGATTAAGTACTTTGGATGGTTTCTGGACCTTTATATTTTTAATAAGAAATGCAAACAGAGAACCAGAATTCTGGTCTGAGACAATTGAAAAGTTCAACAGTGAAAAATTAATTTTAGATAATTTGTATCCTGAGATAAAATTATATTTTCCAATGGGAATTTATAAATTTTACTATATTTTGTGGAATGGAAACCTTTTGTTTGATAATATTTTTTCTGAAATGAAAAGTAGTGACTACCTCCAAAAAAAATTTCCTATTTAAAAAATGCGAAATAAGTGATTTTGTTTATAGCAATTGCTTCTAACATGAACCATTGTTGAGATTTAAAAAAATGATTCCAGAAAAAGAGAAATGTTCTATTTTAAAAAATGGCAAAAAAGTGATTTCGGTTATTTTTTATTAATTCTACATAATTCAACGACGAAATTAGTCTAAATAATGCATTCAAACAACGGAAATGCAGCAAATTTCATTTTTAGTTAATAACTTGTTTATAACAATTAAAGAAACTGAAATATTCTATCTATCTATCCAAAAATTTATTAAAACCTTTTTTTGCCAATTTTCAACGTCTGCCCCATGTAAGAAGTCAGTAGTAATTAAAATAATAAGAAATAAAATTAAAATAATATGGAACATGCGATATAGGAACTGTACGCACCTCGAAACTTATAACGTATAAAAAGCTGTGTCAACTATTTGTAGTAAAAAAATATTCATCAAAAACTTGATTTTTTTACATTTTTTGAATTGCTAGCGCATTTTACATTTTTCCAGAATTGAAACGGAAACTTGACCTAAAACGACGTAAACATTTTAATGAATGATTGAGAGCGTAAGCAAAGCTAATGAAATGTAATAAAAAACAAGAGTATACAATTTTCGCAAAACTTTGTTAAATCACTTAAGTTTAATTTTTAACAGCAGTTTAGAAAAACGAAATAATTGACTAAAAGTTCGAGATATTTTTACGTTATATTTAATCTGTCATCAAAACTGGAAAACACATGAAAATCTGTTGAATTTTATCAAATCTTTGAAATTACCTTGCAATATTTGGAAATCTCTTCCAATTTTTGAAATCCTTTGACATCCTTTAAGTCTTGTGAATAAATTCTTTGCTATTTTATGAAAATATTATAAAATTTCTCGACAGTTTTTTATCGCTTGCAATTTTTTGAAGCTCCTCAAAATTACTTGGAATCTTTTAAAATACTTCAAAAACTTTGAATCCTATGCAATTGATTGAAATTTCTTGGAAACTTTTAAAATATCCTATAATTTTTCAAATTCTGTAAAATATGTCAAATGAAATATTGAAAATCTCTCCAAATCCTTAAAATGCTCTGAAATGTCTAAATTCTTGTAAATAAATTCTTTGACATTTTATTAAAATCTTATCAAAGCCCTTAAGATCCGTTGGGAATACCTTAGAATGTTTGGGAATATCATAAGATTATATAGGTCCTATAAAATCCTTTCCAATCTTCCCACATTCTAGGAAACTCTTTAAAATTACATTCCATTTTTATTAGTCCCGTAAAATCCATATGAATTCCTTTAAATTTTTTATATATCTTGTAAATTCTTTTGGAATTCTTCTAAGTGTTTTAAATAATTTCAAACCTTTTAAAATCTCTTGAATTTTTTTAAAGCTTTTAGAAATTCCTTGGAATCTTTTACAATGCCCTAAAATATTTAATACTCTTTGAAATTTCTTCACATCTCTTCAAATTCTGAAAATCTATGGACATTTTCTGTAATCTTTCAAAATGTCCTAAAATCTTCAAATCTTTGAAATCCTTTGACACCCTTCAATTCTTATAATTAAATTCTTTGAAATTTCATTAAAATACTACAAAATCCCGCGAAATTACATAAAATTTGATGCTATTCTTTGAAATGTCTTAAAGTATTCGAAATTCGATGAAATCCTTTGAGATCCTGGACAATTTACTAAAATAAGTTAAAATTCCTTAAAATTGTTTGAAATCCTCTGAAATACATTGGAATTATTTCGAATATCTTACCCTGGCTGGATAAACTTAATAAAATTTAAATGATTCCTACAAGGTTGATTTTTTCAAAATATTAGGGAACAGTATGGGTTTACTTCATTCCCTTGTCACAAATCGTAACATTTAGGATGGCTCCTGATGGAAATTTTCTTTCATCGAGAGTAAAGAGTATTGCCAATATCGGCTGATTTTTAAGCCTATTTTTTGAACCTCGTCAGTGACCTGGGGAAAAAATATAAAAATATGTTATAGGTATCAAGTTAATCGTTATTAAAAACCAAAATGATCATCGCTTTTCGTTCTTAGAAAATTACAAAAGATTACCCCTATTTAGGGTTTGAGAAGGCACCATACAAATTTAAAAACAACTATAAAATCATTTTTCACATCAAACCCTCATCAATCAAGAAAAGACGTGGTTTTACCTTTGAAAGGGTTATTTAATCGAAAAAATACAGTGAAAAATGATTTTATAATTAGTGTTATTTCCTATTTTTAAATGTTCTTGGGGGTCTTCTGAACCCCTAAATAGGGGTAATTGAACAAAATTTAAAAACGAAAAGCGATGCTCATTTTGGTTTTCAATTACAAGTAATTTGATACCGGTATCATTTATTTTTATTTTTTCCCCATGTCGCTAGAGAGGTCCAAAAAATAGAGTAACTTTGACGTCACTTTTTACTAGTTCTATGTTTTTTAAAGAAATATCAATAAATACAACAATTTGTGTAATACAAATATCGAAAATGATGTTTTTAGAGCATTTTCAACTTAAATATTTAATTAACGATTTTTTTTAAATTTCTTTGACTCGACAGACCTTTTTAAATTGTTAAGCTAATAAAGCGTGTTTTGAAAAGTTGGGACTTACATTGTTATGTAGTGCAACCCTTCAGAATCATTTTGATAATGTTTGAAAGAATCACGAGGAAGTATCAAACAATCAAATTTTCTTTCAGGTATCTCGTTATTTCTTTCTTCCATCGTTGCACTTAGCTTGATTCTGACCGACACAAGCAGAACTGCTGTTCTGAGCTTCGAAGGCGGGTTTATCGCCATTTTTGCAGTTGCTTGGACGTCTTTAATTCTCGCCACAGTTGAGAGTTACCCCATACATTTAAGGTATTTGAATTTTTTTAATTACTATAACCCTATAAAAGACAAGTTACACCGCCTCTCCTCATTTTTACGGTTTCATAGCATCGGGCAGAAATCCTTATAGTTTCGAACGCGTGTCCGTCTGTCCGTCGTACTTCTTTCCAAGGAGGGGAAGTTCATGAAATGAGCTAAGGGGCGGATGGAGAATGGGGGAAGGGGTGGCAGAGAGAATGAGGAGAAGGAAGTAGAGGAAATTACGGGAAGGATTGTAGGTGAAAATAAGGGTTGAAAAGTAGGGGAAGTGAGGGGTGGCGAAGTAGGGGAAATTGGGAGGGGAAGTAGAAGAAGCGTGGTGAAGTGAGGGGTGGAAAATAAGAGGAAATAAGGTAAAATGGGAGAAGGGAAGTAAGGAAAATTAAGGGAGCGAAAGGGAAGTACGGGGACTTGATGTGAGTAGAATTTGGTAGAAGTAGTGGAAGTGGATGTAGGTGAACAGGGTGGGGAAGTAAGAGTGAAGTAGGAAAGGGAAGTATTGGCCGAGTAAGGAAAGTAGAGGAGGGGGTGTGTTAGCTGTTGAAGCGGGAGGAGGGGGGAATAGAGAGGAAGATGTTGTGGTAGACAGGGTTCTGTAAGTAGGAGGGAGTTTTGTACGACTTAATTAACGTCTTCATAGGCTACGAAACTCTTTTTTGTAGGTGAGCGGCATCTACGCTATTTTTTTGTATAGAATTCCTGAAAATAAAACCAAGAATCCAACGACCAAATTTAGACAACCACCATAAAATGGTCCTATTATAATATTAAAAAATATCCTCATTTAAAAAAAAACTGGACTTTGCTTTCAACATGCTAAGTTAGATTTTTTTATCTTTTTACTTTCGGTATGTTGTTGATACCTTATTAAGTGTTCCTATGGCAAAGTTGCAGATGGTTGTCGATGCTTTTAATAGTTTGCATCCAAAACTTCAATTTATCCATGAAATAGAAAAAATAATAAAATCAGTTTTTTGGACATAGAAGTAACTAAAGGTCAGGATGGTAGTATTGTTACTTACTGTTACGGGGAAAGCACATATTTAGGTAGAATTTTGTATTTATTTTCTGCTCATCCTTTTCAAAACAAAATTGCAGTAATCAAAAACTTAGTTGACAGAGCTCTAGGTTTGTCCCATGATTCATTTTACAAAATAAGTTTGAATATTGTTAGGAATATCCTGTTTCTAAATCATATTCCACAAGAATTTTAAGATGAATCACGTCAGACAAACTGGCAGACTTCTTATACGAGGGTGGAGGAAAACAAAAGTATTGTTCGTTTGGGACGTTCTTGCCAGACATACAAAGGAATGTGTTGATGTTGACCATAAGTTTGACGGGAAAATTTTGGAATTTACATAGTGAAAATAATGAGAGAAAGAAGGAATTTATGGAAATGTTTCACATTAAAGAACAAAATGAGTTATCTATTCATTTAGTCCGTGGATACCACACTCCATCTGCGCATACGTGTTTACCACACTTGTGCGATTTGGGATTTCTCACTTTTAAATTTTAATAACTTCTGCATAAATAAACTAAATGCAACTTACAATATATATTTCTTGGTCTAAAAGTTACTCAGGAATGCAATGATGATCAAAATAATTCAAATGAACATTTTATAAATAGTAAAAAAGAACAAAATTAAAGGAACCTTTTTTAAATGTCACAATGCAGTATGAGTTGCTCTTTAATAAATTGATCATCTGATTCCTACTCAATATTTTCAATGTCGGAGGCAATAAGTTCGTTCTCAGCTCCTTCCGAGTCGCTGCCATCATTTTCATCTTCATCAGAAGGACCGTCTAGTGTTCGCACACCCACTCGGCTGCTGCGCAAATTATAAACAGAAGTTGGTGTACCAGCTATTCTGAAAGAGAAAAAAAATGAAAACTAGTTTTTACTAATTTTATGTATTACCAATATTTATAATTTTGTACAATGATTGAAACTTAAGAACCTCAAACTTTATAAAAATTTCAATAAAAAAATCGATAATTTAGAAAATTTATATAATTAACACGTAGGTATGATTTTTGATAAATTTATATCAAAAATTAAAAATGCTATGTAAAATTACTTACCTCTAGAGGAAATATAGTCGAAAAAACGACCATCAGGCAAAATTCAATTTTTTTCAAAGCACCCACTTTACAGCCTAGGAAACCACACTTGTGCAAATTTGCACCAAGCCCAACTTTCGAAGTGAACCTCATGAACAGTAAGAGGCGAATGAATCTGGGCCCTACGTGGCATGAATCAGTACCTGATGGACATGTTTAACGTTGGGGGAGAGACTCTTATACCTACCGTGTGACAAGGGACACATATGTAAAAATTTTGCTGGTGCATATTTGCACAAGTGTGGTGACCACGGGTTAAAAACTGATTTGGACAAATTAAACAAAAGTTATGGGGTTAAATCAGTATATAATTTTTGAATATTTTTATTTTTTGAGCAGTCTCGTTCTTTTCTTGAGGAGTTCCGCTATTTAAGTATTCCTAAACATAAAATCACTTTTGGGCTTGAGAAGTTTCCAGATTTCCTACTCAATTTCGACTCATTTGTCTTTTTGGATAACTGTGTCATCAATAAAAACGGATTAATATTTGAAGAGTGTTAGTTATCTTTTTCACAAGTACCAGTTTAATTTTTTGTTCTTTATTCTAAAGTGAGATTAAACCTATGTTAATATCAAAGACAGGGAGCATCGTTGTGTCGTTGATGTTCCTATCTGATCAAATTTTTCTTACATTGATAAGGGTGCTGTATGAGTACCAAAATGTTGATATCATGTTCTTTTATTGTGATTTGATAATAATAAAAATATTAAAAAAACAAAAGAAATAAAATAAGAGAAGGAAGGAGATTTGGCTGGTTGCTTTGTCACTTTTCTGTCCTCTCTTTTTATTTTGGTCCAGAGATTTTTTTAAAGCAGGATACATTTTTAATTAAAATAGATGTATTTTATACTGATTGTTCAAATTTATTCGTTGGATTTTTGGTTTTATTTTCAGGAATTCTATACTTTAACTTGATAATTGGACGTTGAATAGGATTTTAAATTTGATTTGAATCTAATTTAAATTTCTTAAATTTTAATATTTTTGCTTATTCACAGATGTACAGGATTTGGTTTAATGGCAGCTGCAATACGAATATCAGGTTTAATAGGCACGGCGACGTACCAATCGCTTGTAGGCGCACCGCTGATCGTACCTGCACTACTGACTGCGGTGGCTTTACTTTTAGGTAGTATCGCCACCTTTAAATTGCCACAAACTCACTCAGTCTTCTTATAAACAAAGGAAATCACAAGAAAGTCTTGAAATTGAAAGTTTCAAGAGTACAAAGGAAGCTCCTTTTGCTGGATTCTCCGAGTAAAAGGAGGCAGTGCTCAATTAAGTGTCGAAGGTAACATTTTTCACAATCGAATTCACAACCGATTAAAAGTCAGAGAGTAGGTATTTGTAAAGGACTGAAGAAATGGAAAAAGAATCTGCTCTTTTCCCTTATTTCGTCAAAACGTGATCTAAAGTGAGAGAATTTTTGAAAGGGAACAAAGTTGCCTTTTGGAAATTTTTTCAAGCGCACAGGTTGTTCTCATAGTCTGAAATTTATGAAGAGGATAAGCAAGCTTTGTAAAATAGAAAGTAAGCAGTCATATCGCTAACCTAATCGAGCTCGAGATCCTTATTTTTAAAAAGTATCTTCGCCCATTTGTCACATTTTTTTATTGATCTCTTTCTAAAGGCAACAGCTCGATTAGTTACCGAAATAAGTTGGAGAGTAAGAAGATAGGAAAAATTTAAGTTCCCAATGAGCCAATCGTGAAATTCCGGGATCTATTTTGTCCCGCGACAGTGCAAATTGTAAAGAGGCTAAAGGAGATTTAGATATTTTTAAGTTTATTTTAGTACATATCAATATTGGTTGCGAAATGCGAAAATTTTCAAGCGAATTTGAGTCTATCGTGAGTTTTGGGAATTCCAGAGTTGAGTTCTCAACGATTTCTAGATCTCGTAATGGTCAATTCTACAAGTAACTCAATTATCTAGGTTTTGCGGATCAAGCAAGTCTCCTAAGGATTGATTTCGATCATTAGTATAATTTTTGCTTTACGGAATAATCACTCGTATATTGTTTACATTTAAAATTTTAATTAAGCTAAGGCTCAGTAGAAAACATAATAGACTGGCATAATAGATACAGAGACATATCCGATGAAATTTTCTTCCTTCGGTAAATATCGTATCTTGTAGTTGTTTTCCCCAAATAACGTAGCATTTAGATAAACAGCACTAACGCAGAAACTCGGAGATTAATCATGTATAATTCTTATTGCCTTCTTATGTGAAAACTCTTCGCCTTTGTCTATTATCGAGTCATGATTCTGTCCTTGAAATTTGTATCGATTCTCGTATTTATTCCAAAGAACAAGAGACAGAGTATTCACATCGCAAAGTTTACAATCAAAGTTACTCGATCTCAGCTTCATTTGAAAATTGCATCATTATAATTATTTAATTAACATCGCACGTGCCAAGAATTTCTTAAGCACTGGGGTAGAAACGTAGAGCCTCGAGTTTGGATTCTAATTATTTTCTTCGCTTTTTGATTCTTTATTATCTGAAAGTTTGAAGTGTTCAACTTTAGAAACCAGCAATTTGCAATTTGAAGTCGGTAAATTTTTTATTTCATCATTTTAAATTGTGTATCTGCTTTTTAGAGCGTTCAAAATTTAATAATATAAAAACTAAAGAATTATTCAAACATTTTCCAAATTGGCCAGTCTCAAACAAAAAGCCTTAAAAACTAAGATTTTCGGATTCGATCCTCGAAAATTTAGGATGACGAATCTTGTCTTGAAAGTATTCAAAATTAAACCATTTTTAATTTAATCTGTAGTTTTATAGTTAAACCGTTTGAAATAGAGAAAAATAAAAACTGTAAACTTAAAAATAAACATATTTTTGGAATTAAAACTATTTTGAAAGTCAAATATTCGATATTATATAACTTTTAATTATAAAATTTATTACTAAACAATTTTAATTTTGAATGAATGAATTCGAAATAATTTCAAGTGTGAACTTTAAATGCCGTTTAAGTTCAAATTGGAATCCTTTGAAAATAAAGAATAAATCAATTTTATATATAAATTCAAGAAAAATGCAACCTTCTTAATATATTTTTAAAGTATTGCATTTTTTCTTATTTCCACTCAAAAATATCAAATTCGATGTGTGCATTTTTTTGGGAAAATATGTACGACCATCTAATTAAATTTATAAAAATAATAATGTAAAAATTCAAGTTAAAAAAATCGAATCAAAATAATGATTCTAATAATTTCAGCATTTTCACTCAGTACTATTCAATATTTCAAAATTTTTAATAAAAAAATTTTGGATATCAGTTTCTATCGGTGTGAAAAAAGGTAAAAATAATATGATTTTACTTCAACTGCATCTAAAAATATTAATATATTTTTTAATGTGGAGGCTTTAAAATCAAAGATTTAAATAGAAAAGTGTAATTTATAAATGTGTGCATTTTTTTAAATAAAAAAAGTACTCAAAATTTAAGGCTCTAGGATTTATCTGAATTTCTGTATTCACAAATCCAAAAAGGCTATTTCCCGCAAAATTTTCTCGCTCGCAATCATCACATAAAAAAAACACAAAATATTTTTGTACAAGAGAAAGAATAAAAATAATTTTCCAACTTGATAATACCAGTTTCTACCTTTTCGCTTTTGATATCGCACTTAGTTTCTTACTTGTGCTCTTCTAATTTGTCTAGTTTCTTTTTTAAAAGAAAAAAAACCTCGTCTTTTTAAAAGTGAAAGAATGATTGAGTTTATTTTTCTACAAACTAGCAGTAAATTGCACACAATGTGAATAAAGTTATAATAACCAGAATATAATACAAATATTAAGAAAATAAGAAAAGAAAATGAACAGATGCTTCATCTAGAATTTTCCTAATGAGTAGTTGATTGAAGAACTTGTTATTAGCACAAGCATTCCCGCATAATAATAGTTTGTTGCTAATGACGTATCAAACTTAATCGTTTCTCATAGATATTAATTTACTCGACATATCACGATACTTATACCAAGGAGCGCTGTAGCTCGAGTAGAATTTTAAGTAGGATACTCAGACTACACACTGTAAACTGTGATGCGAATCATATTATTACTCAATTTATTTTATAGAATTTTGCTATGAGTTTAAACAGAGAAGCTACTCCACAATACTCATTTTACATAAAGTTTTATTCTAATGTGCTTTATTTTTCGCAAGAAAAAAAGTTTATTATTTAATAGCCGAGAGTCAGTTTTAAATGTTCATATAGGAACAATTTTATTTAAGTCATTGCCTATTAAAATTTAAATCTTTAATTTGATTTGGTTCTGGGAAGAGAAATTATATAAAACTGAAAATGACAATTCGCATCGTTTAAAAAATATTATTTTATTTCTATAACGAATATTTTAAGTTCTAAAAAGTCATATCGTTCGTACTTCGATTGCAGATTGCTAATCAAAACATTTTGATCGTTTGTTTTAAGAACTATTTTAATATTATCACAATCAAAAAATATTTTCTTCTCGAATAAAACATCCATTTTAAAAAGTTTAGAGTTTGGATTAGCACTTGTGTTTAGTAATTGTAATTTAATTTAAGTAATTGGAATTCGAGAAGATCCCTATATTTCCCTATATTTGTAAGCATCGATTTTATTTAACACGGCGAGACTGCATTAGCTTATAGCGATTGCATAATTTAATGATAATGAATTCGAGAGAGAAACGATGGTGTTCAAAACATTGTATATTGTATCCGCCGTGTGATTGTAGAGACTGTTTTACAATTTAAATCTGTAATTTGTAAAAAAAATCTTAAGTGTGTCTTTAGACGCCAATCGATTCCTTTGCAAAAAAGAAAATAACCATTGACACGATGGCAGCTTTTGAAAAGATCTCTACCAAGAAAGACATTTTTATATAATTTAATATCGAGATTATAGCGAATTTGGCACTCACTTTTAGTGAAATACTGTCATTGTGTAAGTGTGGTAGATGAAATGTGAACTGTCTGTATATTATTTGTGATCTGATTTTCGTTTTCTGTATGATCGGATCAAAGTAATATTGGTACTCAAGAGTTTTTTAAATCTGCATGTTATACTTTATTAAATTGTGGCTCTTATAGAGTCGACTTAAAATTTTTCTACAGGGACATTCAGAATTGTCTGCTTCCTTTTCACGCTCCTTTTCCTGGGACGTTTTATTTTGTCAATTAAGATTTACATTTTATAGCCTTCTCGAAGCGCTGCTTTCGAGTGTAATATCGTGTGATATATTATTTATTATTATTTTGATTTTATGGAATTCATATTATTTTATTAGAGCGGAAGCTTCAATCAAAAGCTATTAAAATTTTGATGATAATTAGATCCTGGATGTTTTTTATTTATTAGGGTTATTGTATTTGTTAGTTATTATTTTAATCGGGATGGAAATGGAATGTTCCGAATTTTCGATCAATAGTTTTTAACAGATCTTTACGTTTTGACACTCACAGGCTCGAAGAATGATAACATTTTGACCAAATAGATGATAAAAATACTTGCAAGTGATCCTAATGAAATTTTTTAATTCGGTGAAAATTTTCAAAAAGGAAAGACTGTTTTTCTAGTATACTGAGAAGTCCCAATCTAATTTTGTATTAAATATCAAACCCATTTTTTAAATAGACCAAAATTCAAAAAGTTAGATCTTTTTCAAAATTATAGAATTTTTAAAAAGAAATCCGTAAATTTTAATCGCGATTTTTAGTAGATTTCAACAGGATTTACAAATCAATAATATTTTTCGATGAAAAACAAATGTAATGAGTTGTAGATAACTAATGGTCAAGTAGATTACCTATATGGAAGTATTTTTTAAACACAGTGAATTGATTTTCACTATATTTTTCAAAATGACTACAAATTTTTGTAGAGTTTATTTATAACCGATCCTTTAACGAACGGAACCAAAGTCTATGGCTTAATGTCTCTGTTTATTAAACTAAAAAAAACATCTCATATTTTGTTATTAAATTATATCGAAAAACTTACCTACTGTAATTGTCAAAGCCGCAGGTGCTTTGAGAAAGGCCTTTAGAAATAAAGTGGAACCTGATACGCGCACCGCGCACTTCCAATTAATTTATATGTAATTATTTTATTTGCGAATGAAGATCAATAAAACACTATTGTTAACTTTTTCGTAAAATTGTGCAGAATAAATAATTGTGCAACTCAACATTTTCATAAAACTTAAGAAAAACCCCTGGTAAGAAGAATATGCTAATTTTCCATCGGGAGAAGTGCCCAACGAAATAATAGGTTTATCTCCGAAACATATTCTTTTCTATTTCCTTAAGGGCATGTGACACAGCTAAATACCTATATTACCGATCACAGTTTTTCAGTTCACTGAATGTTCTTTTGAACTTAAGAACTTTTTTTGTAAATAAAAT
>NC_046664.1:65246223-65252962 GCF_010883055.1 Belonocnema kinseyi
GCTCGATATTTTATTTACAAAAAAAGTTCTTAGGTTCAAAAAAACATTCAGTGAACTGAAAAACTGTCGTCGGTAATATAGGTATTTAGCTGTGTCACATGCGCTTAACGATTTACACTTCTTTTGTATTCCATGCAGGCGAGCATATTTTCCACTTTTTAAATTCCTTTTAATTCGATCAGTAGACACACCTCTCATGTTTTTTTTTTAATTCCATACTTACATGCTATATTTTCGATTAATCTAATTCCTTCTAATCTGTCCTCAAAATATGTGCATTTACATAGTTACTATTCCTGCGTGTGCAACCTAACTTTGGAAATTTCAATTTTTTTGTCAATATTATTTTTCATTCCATACTTACATGCTTGATTTTTGATTATTTTTAATTCTTTCTAATTTGTACACGAAATATGTGCACATGCATAGTTCTATTTGTTTTTGTGGAATATAAGTTTGGGAATTTCAATTTTTTGTCTGCCATAACGGCGGAGTGGTTTGAATTATAATATTCTATATTGCTTAAACAAATTATAGATTTAATAACAAATAATAATTTCCATAAGGTTGTATAAAGTAAACAAAATTTATTTATCTTCAAACAGAATTACAAAAATATTCTTTGACAATACTACAAATTATTTCTATTAACATAATTCTTTTATATTTACAACTAACATTTTTTTGAATCGATTAAAAGAACTAGGTGTTGCGTCTGAAAAGTGAGATTATTCTCTTTCTTTCTATTCCCTCTTTTTCATTCCTTCATTTTTTAATTCCTCTCAATACGCTTCCATTAAATGTTTCTAAGTCGATTAAAAAGAATAGATTTTGCTTTTTTTTCTAGTCTTTGGTGAAACTTTCGATGGACGAAAATTCGCGTATTAATGTGAATTCTGATTCTGAATTATTCGCTTCTTACCGGGACCTCTAAAATGTCGGCCCCCACAAATTTTCATGTAAGTACACGGAAAATGGGGAAGGTTTGAAGCCGAGCATGACTATGCATTCGATGGATAGGGCCGAACGTCTCCCTTCAAAATCGACTGTCGAAAAACCGTCTGAACTCGTAAGGCGGGTTTCTGCAATTTTCCTCTCCTCTGGCCAAATGAGCAGGAAAATGCGAATACTTCTAATAAATTCGTATGCAGACGCGGGTTATCACTGCTGGTGATTAAATTCATTCAGTGATTTTAAGCCCACCTTAGTAGAATTAAAAATTTGCAGTGGAGTCGTCTGGCGGCATATGTACCCACGCTAAAGGACTTAAATTATGTTTCAGCAACGAGGAATTAACGAAAAAGAAAACAGCTGAAATAAATGAAAATGAAAGTTTTTAACATTATAATATTTGTATCCTTTTTGCAAATCTCAGTAAATATATAGTGCATATATTTTATTATGAAAATTAATTTTTTTAAATATTCAAATGCTTTTAATTTTAACATGATAGTGAACATAAAAAAGTTGTACTTATTATGAAAAAAGTTACAGCTGCATGTATTTTTTATAAAAGCTCAAAAATAGCCGAACCGTGAATTTTCGTATGAAAATTGTTTTAATAATTAATGATTATTGTAAATTTGCAACATATCGTAGGAGAACGTTATTGTAAATAAATTCTTTGTTGATTGTGTAAACAAATTGAGCCGATTCTTTGAAAAATAGAAAATCTCTTAATTTTTCATGACAATTGTTTAAATAATGAATACATCTTGGAAATTTGCTAAGTATAATGGAAAAAAAGTAATAGAAAATATATTCTTAGTCCATTCTGTAAAACATTGACCTTATTCATTGAAAACTAGCCAAACTCTGAATATGTTTATAAAAATTGATTAAATAATTCGTAATTATTGTAAATGTGCAAAGTAATGTGAGAAAGACTTATTTGAATTACATACTTTGTTTCTTCCGTAAACAAATTGAGCCTATATTCCTTTGAAAATATCCAAACTCTAAGTATTATCATGAAAATTGTTCAAATAATTGTTAATTATTATAAACTTGTAAAGTATCATAGGATAAAATTATTGAAAATACTTTCTTAATTAACCCCGTAAAAAAGCTGAACCTATTCATTAAATAGAAAAAGTCATCGGAAAGATATGAGCACATTCATTGGATATTCTTATATACACATTGTTAAAATAATTAATTATTAGTGTAAATTTGCTAAATATAGGACAGAGTTACTGGAAAACCATTATTCGTTGAAAAATGGCCAAACCCTTACTTTGTTTAAATCATAATTGATTATTGGAAAGTTGCGTTATGGAAAAAAGTCATCGGAAAGATATTCTTACTTAACTCTGTAAAAAAATTGAGCCTACTAATTGGAAAATAGGTGAACACTTAATCTTTTAAATGAAATTTTTTAAAGAATTATTAATTCTTTTAAATTTACAAAGCGACATACAAAAGAGTCATCGGAAGGACATTCTCAGTTGACTCCGTAAGCAAAGTGTACCTACTGCTTAAAGAATAGCCAAACTCTGAATATGCTTATGAAAATTGTTAAAATAATTAATAATTGTTGTATGCTAAATATTGCAAAGTATCGTAGAAAAGAATGATTGAAAATACATTCTTTCTTGATTCCCTAAACTAATTGATCCTATTCGTTGGAAAATGTCCAAGCTCCTAATTCGTTGATGAAAATTGTTGAAATAATTAATAATTCTTAAAAAATTGGAAAGCATCATACAAAAAATTCATTGGAAAGATATTCTTATTTAATTCTGTACACAAATTTAGACTTGTTTTTAAAGCAACACTCAATTTTTTATGAAAATTGTTTAAATTATTAACAATTCTCGTAAGTTACAAAGCAATTTAGAAAAGAGTCATCGGAAAGACATTCTTAGTTGACTCCGTAAACAAATTGTGCCTATTTTTTTAAAAATAGCTAAAATAGTTAATCACAGTTTTCGATTAAAGTTACAGTATTCGTGATATTTGTAAAATACAGTCTAAATGCACGCATTAAACGTACGAAAACGAGCGCGAAGCATCAGAGTATATCCGCCTGGTTTTAGGCAGTAGAATTTTTTTTAATCCATTTCAATACCTTCAAGTCCTGTGTATTTCGGATCCAACTAAATACTTGTTAATTTAAGAAAATAATATATTCAATACGTATATATAGAAGTAATAAAAACATACAAATAGTAAATAAAACTGTATAAAATTAGAGCTGTGCACATATAGAAAAAGTCGATTTCAGTTCCTAAAAAATGATCAAAGCAAAAATCCAACGCTTTCCTGCGTAATCAAATAAAAATTTCAAAAAACTTGCTTTCATTATCCTCGCCTCACTGATCTTCTTTCGGAAAAATCTATTAAAATTAAAATTGTCAAACTACTAACTTTTATAACATAAAGAGCGGTTTTTGAATTTAAAAATTCGTAACATTTTACTTACAGGACAAAAAAGTATAACGAATTATTTTTAGCTACAATTTTTAGTATTGAACAGTAAATAATTAAAATAAAAATTTATTTTACAAGATACCAATTTTTGAAAAGGTAAATAATCAATTTTTTATATTTAGTTTCACGTATACTTTAAAATAATATTTGTACGTATCGAATTTGAAACTTCTTCAGTTTGAATCTTGAATCGGATAAACCGTATTTTGTTATTATAAAAAAGTGTATCTTCTAAAGCGTTTCCCAATTGTGAATTTGGCCTTTTTCAAACGATTTCAATACTTTATAAACAATAAAAATATTTTTTCCCAAAGCTATAAAATAATTATATTATTCTTCGATTTGAACTGAAGAAATTCGACATTAAACGTTTTATTTTAAATTTGCAATTAACTAAAATTATCAAAACATAACTTACTTTACAGTTATTAAAAACAAAAAACTTTACATATAAAAATTCCCCTAAACAGGAAAAATTAATTTAAAATGTTAAAATATATATCTACTGACGAAAGTTGCATGTAAATATTAAAAAAATACATTTTTTCAATTTGTTACATATATTTTTCAAAAAATATGAAAATTTAGCGATGAAAAAAAGAATTATGCATTCTGATGCTGTGACAAATTGAGTGCATTTGGCATGGAAAATTTAGGTAACACGAAAGTTCTTAATTATGCTTCATTTTGAGACATTACGTGATTATGTGCTCCATATACACTAAGCTTTGATAAATAACTGGGTTTTTTGTAGAACATAAGATTGTTTATTAGGTATCGAGTTTTACAAATATTATCACACATTTGTTATGAATGTTTCTCGGGGATGGCTGTTATATTGTACAAATATAATAATTATACATGCTCAATAATGACTTAAAACTTAAATATTTATATATGCATACATAAATAATCGATTATCTTATAAAATGGTGTAACTCGCGTTATGTACAAAAGGGTTGTTTTCGCGGATCGAAGGCTAAATTCATCGATTAACGACTTTCGCGTATGTGGATGACTGATTCGTTGATAAGATGAGAAATAATAATATATAAAAAAAAACAACTATGAAAATCGATCCACGATCCTCTTTCTCAAACCTCCATGCGCACTTTCAGGATCAATAAATAATATTAATTCCGCATTGGCATTTAAATTTGAAAATACATAGCTATACTTTTGTGGTATAAAATATTCCCGGGCCTCGCTGGCTCGCTTCTTCTTTTAAAGATACGCCTTCATTTAAAATTAGGTATTTTCACTTAACCACCAGCTAACTTCACTCAGTTGAGTGCTGAGGGGAAAACGGACTAAATCCTATTTTGTTAATATCTTTGTAAAAACAAATATTTTTCCTATATTTGTGTACATAGATATTATTTTTAATTTTTAAAGAACTATTTAAGTTGAGTGAACTTAGCAGGCGGCGAAGTGAAAATGCCTAATTTGTTTTTTCGACTGGCACAGTACGCCGTAGTTAACAAACAAAAAATTTTCACATTTGTTAATTATGGTAAAAAGAAAGAAAAATAAAAAATAAATGAACAAGAAGAGCTGATTGCTCGGGACAAATAAAATTGTTATAAATAAAGAAACGATCCCGAGCAATCAGTTTCTAAATTAACTCTTATACATACTAAAATCTTATGTAAATTATATCTTCGAATCGGAAAGCCCAGAGCGTTTAAATTTTTTTTATAAATTACCCAAACGCAGTCAAAATACTCTGACAGTGGGAATTGTTAAATGCTTTTGATATATTTCGCGTATAAATTTCCAATAAGCATTCGTATTTTTGATCGTTAGTTTATCACCACTCCAACTCATTTGTACATTAATATTAAGAGAGAAAAATCGACACGGCGAGGACGCTCGACGGATACAAGAATTGGCAGTCGTTATATCGAAAGTGTAAAAATCTTATTTCCAGTCTATCGGTATAAAAAGACGGAGAAAAGACCTAGAAAATTGGAAACGTCTCAAAAGTTTGGTACATGATTTATAAAACTTGTAGTCTTTGGAAAATATTGCATCTTAGAAATAGATATTGTAAGAACGTCAGAAAAATTGTGCGAATTTCTGTCTGAAAATTGTTACAAATTCGGTCGAAAATTCCTCGTGAGATAAAAGTGGAAGTTTTCCCCCCTTTTTTATTTATTTAAATGATAATATCGTGCGCAACAAGCTTCGGATTTTACGGAAAAGCTCGATTAACATTAGTGTGAGAAAACCCTGAACGAGGCCTACTTTGCATAATTATTCTAAAAATAATCTTTTTAATGAGATCAAACGCATTACCAGGTAGCTACGTTTAAGAAAAGTACACCGAATTATATTAAATTGTGGAAAAATGTTACACTTTCAGAGTCTACTCATCAGTATGTCATTTTTCCCTCAAAATGCAGGAAAAATAAAATAATGACCAGTAGACTCGAAAAGTGTAATATTTTTCTACAATATGAATTCGCTGGTCGACAAGACCATCCCATTAAATTATACTTAGTGGGCTTTCATTCAGCTGCTGGTCATTCTCGATCGAATAACTCAAGCCGTTAATTTGCTTAGGCCGTTCGAACTCTTCAAGGCGTTTTCCCTTTAATGACACACACAAATTAAATCTTGAAAGTCAAAAGTAAAAAAGTGTATCATTCTGAGAAAAAGCATCCTCGATAAAGAAAAATCGAATGAAAATAAAGATTTAACGTTCCGTCGTTGAAAGCAAACTCAGGGCGCTTTCTCGTTATAAAAATTTGGAACATTAAAACGAGAAAGTGTGCTCTCCTAAATTTAAAATTAAGGCAGCCTGCAGCTTTTCTGGCTGCGAACGTCTCTGGCTAATTATGGCAGTCTACAGTAACAAAAAGCTATCAAAACATGGAGTTCTTAAATTCATCAGTCTAAATTCTAGGGCCAATGACGTCCGGAGCAAATGGCAGTATAGACTCAAGTTTGTTAAAATAACACGGATTTTTCACACACTTTTGAACTTCAGGCAGAACCTCTCTTCAAAACATGCACGGACTTCGTCAAAGTGTCTATCCGACCGATGATTTTTAATTTGCGGTTTGCTCCCGGTTCAATTTTTCATTTTCTAAAATGACCTTTTCTAAGTCAAAATTAAAATTCTTTTTTAAATCCAGGTATAACTCAGACTTACAACTCTTTTGGAAAATTTTCTGAACCAACTATAATAAATCATTATTAAAAAAAATCCCTCTTTAAAGCCAGAACTAAAATAATTCTTTTAGAATGTTCCCATGTTCCGAATTATAATTACAGTCTTTACATTTTTATTTTAAAACGTAAA
>NC_046664.1:65253062-65257649 GCF_010883055.1 Belonocnema kinseyi
AAATTCTAATTTACACTGAATTTCAAGATTTCCAAGACTTTACAGATTTCAAAATATTAACAAAAATTATAAACAGCATCATCACTGTTTTAACGTTATGGTCGACAATAAAGCATTTTTCATTGTTCGTTTCGTGATTAAACAAACTGAGAGTAATAATATACCAAAGACACTGACTAGCATTACGAAAATTTTCAACTATTATTACGGAAAATCCGTAATCGTAGACAGTTCGTATGTCAAAATACTTTTAATATTTATTTACTACAACTGAATGAAAAATCCCGGCCACTGAATTAAATTCCCAGTAATTTTCCGGTTTCCCGGCCAGATAGACACCCTGTTCGTGCAACAATGATCGAGTCCTTTTAGGCCATCTGCACACTTTTCACACTAAGCGCGGACAAAAGACGGTCGTTTTTTCTATTAGGACCGAAAATTAGTCCAAGGACCTGATATTTAACTGAAATATCTGAATACAATTCAGATTAAATATTGCGATCGATTCATGCGGATCGATAGAAGCACATGACTTTATGTGTTTCTTTGTTTCTTTAATTAGAAAAGCTAGTGTCGATTGGACTTTCTCCGAAAGACAATTATTCACTGGGCGTTCGTTCTGCCAGGACAGATATTTTTTTTTCTATCGCGGCTTGCAAATGCAAAAATGCAACGCTAGCACCAGAGAGAACAGTATTTAGGCCGCATAATTCCATAATAGTAAATAGTACGTAATATTATTAATAAATAATCAGATCCGTTCCTGCTGAAAATTCAGTGCTTTTAGCGTTTCAGTACATATATAATTATAAAAAAGTATAGGTAGTTCGGTCTTTCCGATTATTACCTAATAAAGTAGAGGGTCGAATAAATCGAGTCGAAAGACTTAATTAAAAATTGAGTACGTTTCGCTAGTGGAATGCCACATTCGTCTCTCAGGTACTAACATTAGAAATGCATGGTTAAGGTAGACCCGGTGGGAATGGCACGTGGTTTAGGTAAACACTCTTAGCATTCGAACTCGGATGCGGTTATGGCATTCAAGTCTTTCATGAGCCCATCCAAAGTGGCCATTTCTTGGTTCAATTCTTCAGTGCTGTATGAAGGCTGTGGAAAAAAAGGCTTGTGATATAAGCAGTTTTAGGATGGGAAAGTTTTAGTTTGTTTGTTTTAGTCAAGGATAATCAATCGCCTCTGGCTTCGTCAGAAAGTTAAACAATGAAAAATTATAAGTGCTCAAAAGTGGTGAAATTTAAAAAAAATCGTAGACATTTTTAAGAATTTAAAAACAAACGTTCAATTTCACATTATTGAATATGAAATCAAGTTCTACTATAACTAAGAATAAACAAAAATTTCTAGTCAAATAATTTCAATTATGACACGACCAGGATGGTGTTCACTGAGAACTTGAATTTTTAAATTTTGCAAACGGTAACGCCAAAATTTCTTCCGTTTTGTGGAAAAAATATTGCCGTAAATGTTCTTTTTTTTCAATTGTCTAGAGGTTCCGCACGACCGTTGAAGATCTGAAAATGATTTTTCTTAGTTTTCGATTTTTGAAAAACACCATTTGAAGGTTAAAAAACTCTTTTACCTCTAGAAAGTATTTCTTATTTATTAGGGAATAAGCTTACAATTCCAGAAATGAACAACAAATTTTTTGAATAAGAAAATATGTAATTTCATTTATACACAAGATTTCTTCTACGATATAAAAAAATATTCTCTATAATGAATAAATTTTAAATATTTATAACTGGTGAAAGAAACAAATCATGAATTTTGATAATTCACCAAAAAAACAACTTTTATACAGTTCAAAGCTTCCTATAGTACTTTAAAATGTAGTTTGCGACTAAAACTAACTAATGTTTTTATAAGAATTCTAGTTGTATTTAAACAAATTCGGGATAAATTCATAAGAGTTCAGAGTGAATTCAGAATTCAGAGAGAATTAGGGACACTTGTATGACATTCAAAAGAATTTAAGAGAATTGACAAAAAAATGAATTAAATGTAATTTGAGTGAATTTAAAGAAATATTAGAGAAATGAGAAAAATTCTATGAAATTCATTAAAGTTCAAGGCGATTTTCAAGAAATTTAAGTGAATTGAAAACAATTTACAAATATTAACATAATTCTCTGAATTTATTAAGATTGGAGTAAATTTAGAAAAATTCAAGCTCATTCGAAAGAATTTAAAGAAATCCCTAGGGATTTAAGGTAAATTTAGAAGAATTTAAGTGAATTCCGAAGAAATCAAAAGTATTGGTAGGAATTCAGGATAAATTAATCAGAATTCAAGATGAATAAACATTAATTGCAAAATATTTCAGTAAAACTGGATTTATTAATTTAGAATCATTGAATGAACTTCAAGATACATCGATTAAATTGATACGATTTCAGGATTAATTAAAAATAATGCAAGTGAATGCTATACAATTTTTAAAATCGAAAAAAATTCCCCTGAAATCAGATAAATGGGAGTAAATAGAAATTTGATGACAGTTACAAGAATTCAAGGTAAACTTAAGTCATCAGGGTTAACGAAAAATATTGAAAATCCAAAACAGATCCATTAAATTAAGTGGATTTCAAGTAAATTCCAAAAAATCCCGTGCGAATTCAAAAGAATCCAAGTAAATTTGAGAGAATCAAAAATAAATTATAGCTAATAATACATTTTTTAGTACTATACGAATCTTTCAACGCATTGAATTCTACAAAATGTATATTTTTGGTATATTTTCGAAATTGACGATTTTTTTTTAATTCAAATTTGTAAATATTTATAATGTACTTATTATAGAGAATACTGTCTTTATATTGTAGAAGAAATTCTGTGTATATTATTCCAGTGAAAAAAAAAGTTTAGGGGTCATTTCAGACCATTAATTGTAATGAAATTATACATTTTCATGTTCTAAACCCGATAACATATTATTTTAAATGTTTATGTTTCATTATTGACAAATTAATTCATTAATTAAAAATAATTAAAATTTTTTATGTTTCGAAAATATTTAATCATTTTTAGCGGTAAACAAATTTCTTAGAATTCAAGTGGCATATTTTGCAAAAATCGAAAACTAAGAAATTTTAATTGTTAGATCTGAGAACGCTTAGATAGTGGAATCTATAATTTTTTGTTGTAAGTAAAAGAAAATGCATGGCAATATTTGTCACCAAATGGAAGAAATTGAGGGGGTAGCATTTAAAAAATTTTTAATTCAAACTTTTATTGAACACCCTAACGATCATTAATTATTTTCAATTAAAATTAAAAAGGTCAACATTGACGAGCCCTTGATCCTCCTTTGTGGGTTAAGAAGTCATTGAATTGTTTAGTTTTTTAATTGATTAATTGCGTTTGGCATGCAATGCAGGGGTCGGTTACCTTCAGTCGTTCGATTTCTTCGGGGGTATGAGATGTACTGGATGCAGAGGCAAGTCTGTTCTTCGCCAATTGGCTGGTGTTCAGGGTCTTCTTATAGGGACTTCCTGACATTGTGGGTCTCACCGTTACTTGCGAGACTGGAAAGTGATTCAAGAAAAATTAAAGAGAGGAAATTAGGCGAAAATAATAAACCCAAGAGATTACAGAAGCAATTATTTATCAAATAAATATATAAAATTTTGGTTTATTATTTACCACCATGTTTTTGTTGCGCTGGGGTGGAAGGCGCTGACTGTGGAGGTGGTGCAGGTACACTAAAGCTCTTCAGAGGATGACCCTGAAGTCTTTTGATGCTGTTGTTGCTGTCCACATCTCCGGTAGAATTAGATGGTTGAGTGCTATTTCCATAGCGACCCGGAGCATATTGACTGCTTGCTGTATAAGACTGTGGGCCTGCATTATAAGCCAACTGTAATAAAAACCATTTTTAATCATTATCTAAAAAAAAAGGAATAATAAATAATAACTGAAAAAAATGAATGCGAATTAATCATAACATCTGAATATTGGTACCGAACATTGGTTGTTGTTTGGTACTCTTGACAACAATCATAAATTTGAAACGAGTCTGAATCGCGTCAAAGTCTGCGACCTCATGCAACGTTGCCAACTTTACGACTCTCGACTCGGAAAATATATTCACAATCACTTCACAGTTTTCTAAGAATTTTACCGGTGATTTATATTCTCAAAAAATGTTGAATTTTTCAAGATAAAAATGGCCCTAGTCTTAAGTTATTTAATTTTTGTAATTAAATTAAAATAAATAATATTTGTTCATTTTCTGTGTTATCTATTTAAAATTTAAATTTAAAATAGAAAGTTTATATTAGAAAAATTTTTAGACGGAAAAACGCCAGATTTTTAGTACAAATTTAAATCGTTTAAATGAAAGCTCTTTATTACTTCAAACATTAAATTTCACAAGGTATCGGTTTAAAATTGTCTAGTTTCAAAATTGAAATCTAATTTTATTCGATTTCGATCGTTCTGAAATAATAGTAAGTTGGTTAGACACTTGGACTTCATCTCAGAGGTCCGGGGTTCGATCCCTGAGCCGGTACCTCTGGAAATTTTTCAATGTACCTTTACCGAGGTTCTGGTGGTTCGGAACCCACCTTA
>NC_046664.1:65257749-65282304 GCF_010883055.1 Belonocnema kinseyi
ATACCGGGAGAGCCCCGTGCAAAATGATCAAATAAAAATCCAACTCTAACCAAAAATGCCTTCGACATGTTGGGCAGTATAAGCCTGTGACAACATTTCAACACTGAAATGTTTTTAAATGTAAATAATAAATAATAATAATAAATAATAATAAATGAATAAATAATAAAAAAAACAATAAATAATAATAAATAATAAATGAAAATGTTTTTTATTTCCAATTCTGTAACTTTGAATGATTTAGATTTAAAACCAAACAATTTGGAATATTTTATTCTAAAATTATTAAACATTTTCAATTCGAAAATCGCCTAATTTAGACTCTTTTTGTCTAATTAGGTATTCAATATTGAAGACTTCAAAGCTAAAATTGCGCAACTAGTAAGGCTTTTTAAAATAACTTCAGAATTTTTTCAATATTGAAGGCTTTATGCTCATCATCGCTCAACTATTACATTTTTCAATTTGAAACAGTCCAATTTGATATATTTGTATTTTAAATAATTGAATTTGCAAGGATTTATAATTTAAAATAAAGAAAATATAAACTATTAATGTTTCCAATTTGAACTCTATTCGCGGACATTTCCCAGTTTTTCCAGTTTTTCGGTTCAATTTCCACTCTGATTTTTTTTTAACAAAAATCATGAAAATGTTTAGTGATACCGAACGGATAAAATTTGACTTTACTTTTTATCTCTGCATGTTGGTACACTTGACAACGAATTAAAATTTGTGACAAGTCTGAGTGCCGTCAATTCTGCAATCTTACGCAACGTTATCAACTTAACGATTTATGGCACGGACAAATATTCCCTGTCATTTCGCAGTTCCCCGGTTTGACATTTTCAAAAATGTTGAAATTTTCACCTAAAAATTGTACTAATTTTAATGTTTTCTATTTTTAATTATTTATTATTTTTAAATTTAATTAAAAAATAAATGCTCTTTAATACTTCGGAGATTAAATTTAAAAATATTAAATTTTTGATGGTACTACTAATTTAAAATTGCCCAGTTAAAAAAATTTCAATATTAATTTATTGGATTTCGATCGTTCTTAAATAATAATGAAAGCAGTAAAATGCTTTTTATTTATAACTCTACAATTATGAACGACTTACATTTAAAACCAAACAATTTGCAATGTTTCAATCTAAAATTATTTAAAACTTTCAATTTAAAGTTCGCATATTTCAAAAGTTTTTGGTTTAAATAGGTATATTCAATATTGAAGACTTCAAAATTAAAATTGCGTAACTATCGAGACTTTAAAAAAATAGCTTTTCAAAATTGGTTCAATATTGAAGGCTTTATACTTAAAATCGCTCAACTATTAAATTGTTCAATTTGAAACAGTGCAATTATATATAATTGTATTTTAATTTAAAAAATTGGCAAGGATTTATAATTTAAAATTAAGGAAATATTAGCTATTAGTGCTTCCAATTCGAAATAAATTTGTAAAATCTAGAAAGAATTAATACAAAATTATTGTTGAATTTCGAGCGCTATTTTCGGACATTTCCCAGTTTCCTGGTCCAATTTCCGCGCTGGTTTTTAATAACAAAAATCATGAATATATTTAGTGATGCAGAACGAAAAGATACAATCTGACTTTAATTTTCATGTCTGAATATTGGTACTCCTGACAGCGACTTAAAATTGGTATCAAGTCTGATTCCCGTCAAGTCTGTGACCTCATAAATTCCAACAAGTTTTAATGTTCTTGAAATATGTTAAACTTGTATTTTTTACCACCTTGTGTAGAAAATATAAGCTTTTAAAAAATGTCTTAAGGACTTAACCTTTCAAAATGATATAAATCGGAGATTCTGAAAAGATACCAAAAACTCACCACCGATTAATATATAATAAAGAATTTTAAAGTAGTGTATATCAATTTGTTGACGAAAAATGTTGCTCAATTTGATACTGTTTCATGAGCACGTCAATTTAGACAATTTAGTGAGAAACGAACTAATTGAATAATTTGAATGCTAAAAGGGGTACCAACATTATAACAAACACAAAAATAATTCGAATTAATTCCAAGTTCAGTTGCCAAACCTAACCACGATTTTGCTGTGTCAATAAAAACGTCAATATTCATATTTAATTTATTTTCTAAACTCTTCTGTGTATTTCACAAGAAAATATTTATAACCTTTTTCCAGATATACGGTAAACTTTTTCTTCTTGAATTAATATTTTATGATACCAAAATATAAAAATTGAATTTTGAAAACATTTCAAACTTACTTGACTCTGCATGGGCTCGTAATTACTAGGAATGTTACAAGAATCCGGACTCGACTCCGGCGTTGGCTCTAGAGTGATATGAGCTCGGCTCAAACTATATTGAGCAGCAGTGCGAGGATAATTCTGCCTCAGTGGTGCAACATCTCCACAAGTACTGTGAATCGTTGGCTGTGATATGCTACTATTCACGATCGGTGTGGCAGTCGCTATAGCTGAAAACAAAAAACCTATTTTACCAAAGAAGAAAATCATATTTTATCAATTTTTACAAAGTTGTAAACTAAAGTAGTCGGATAGAGAATTCAGAATTTCCAACCTTTATGCAAAAATATTTATATCTGCACGAAATTACAAATTTAAATGTGTTTCGGCAAGTTAAATTTCTTTCTATAAATCTACTTACGTTGGCTGAACGGTGCACTATCAACTGGAAGGGTAATGAGTTTAGGTTTAGGTTTATGGCTTCCTCGACTCTGCTGTCTGCTCAGGGTAGAGCATTTCTCATCGCCGTTGCCTATTATTCGATTGATGGAAAAGAAAAGAGAATTCGAAAATCAGGAAAATCGTAACCAAAAACAATTAACCAACGCAATCAGATCGGCCAAATAATCATCGCGAAAATGAAAATGTTGAATTTTTGAAACTAAAAATTGAACCAATTTTAATATTAATTTTTGGCTTTACGTTCAAGCTAGATAATATTTAATTAATTATAATGTGCAGGAAAAAACTACATAAAGATGGTTGAAGTGAAAAGTGCGTTGACAGGGTAAATGAGATGAGGTTGGATAAAATGCAATCATTTTCTCGTGAGAGGTTCTTACCCATATAACTTGGTATGTAAGTACGCTTGTCCAGGGAACTGGAATTTCCATGAACGCTCTCTTGGTTGTAATCCTGGTTGCTTGATCTAGGAAGAGTATTACTGGCAACTCCACTTGTTGATGCTTCGCCATTCACTGAGGATTTTTCGAGAGCTTTTAGTTCCATCTGGTCGTGGTGAATCCATAAATCTGGAGGCTTGATATTTGTTTTTTGATTCGTGTCTTTCATGTATCTAAAAAAATCAAATAGTTTTTCAGACTTAATTTTATTCATAATATTTTATTTCTAGTACAGACATCATAAACCACACGCTGCGTGCGTGTAGTGTTTTTCGAATAATCTTTTTTTTTTAATTGTTAAACACCTTCATTTCATTTCAGATGTGTCGAAAAAGAATTTAGAAAATTTTAAAGAAAATTGTTTTATTTCATGGAATTTGACGAAATAATAGGAAAAATCGAGCCCATTTAAAAAATACTTAGAACTTTCAAAATTTGAGAGAAATAAAAAAATATTTGATAAATTTTGGGACATCTTTCAATGTTTTACAATATTTTTAATCTCTTCAAAACCTCTTAATTCCTAAATATATTTTAAATTGACTCAATTTTGCTTTAAATTTGTATAGAAATGTTCAAAATATTAAAGAAATTGCCTTAAAATCTTCCACATTTTTTTTTACATTTCTAGAAATCTTTTGAAATGTTTTGAATTTTTCTGTAAAACTTATTTTTAGTAAACACAATTTTTTCTTCTTCAAATTTTCACAAGAATTTTAAGAACATTTTTTATTCTCTTGAAATCTTTCTACATTGTTTAAAAGCTTCTAAATTTTTTGTTTGATATCTTTGAGAATCCACATTTTCTTTAGAAAATTTTTAAGTCTTGTGCAGTTCAAAATTATTTTTTTATCCTTTTGAATCTTCTAAATATCTCTTGAATTTACTTGAATTAAAAATGATTTTTTTCTTGCCAAAGTGAAACATGATTTAAGAAATTTATTTTAAATTATTAAAAATCCTTTTCAATTTTCTCTTGATATTCATTTTTCACGATAAAATATCTTTTAAAATCATTACAATTTTTGTTGATTTTTTTTAATTCTGTAAAATTAAACAATTACTCCAAAATTTTAAGATTATTTTTTGATAATTTGGACAATCTTTTGAAATGTCTCAAAATATATTTAACTATTCTCTTAACAGAGAGAAACTCTCTTAAAATTAATTTTGAATACTAAAAAAAAATTATTCGCATTTTTTCTAGGAATTTAAACAAAATTTTTTCATGCTCTTGAAACCTTTCAAATTTATTAAAAGCTTCTTTTTTTAAATATACATTTTGTTAATTTTTTTATATATTTTTAGATATTCAATATCTCTTAAATTTATACTCGAATTTTTTCTAAAATTTTGTGACATTACTAAGTTTTGTGATATTGCAAAGTTGCAAAATTTTGCTTTAAATAATTATGACCTTTTCTAAACTTTCAGGAAATAACTTTGAATGTTTTAAAATCTTTTTCAATTTTCTCTCAGAATTCGTTAAAAAAATTCATTTCAAAGTTTCCCATGAATCTTGAGAACATATTTTACTCTTGAGAATTTTTCAAAATTTTTTAAAATGTATTACATTTTTTGAAATCTGTTTAAGTTTATAATTATTTTTAACTTTTTAACTCACTCGAATTATTTCTAAAATTTGTTAGTCTTGTAAAATCAAAATATTTTTAAATTTTTTGTTTCAAAACTTCTACGTTTCAAAATGTTAGAAGATAATTAGCAATGTTTAGAAATCTTTCTAATTTTCTCTCCATATTAAATTAATTTTTTTTTTTAATTTTCACAGGAATCTTGAGGACATTTTTTTGATTCTCTTGAAAAGCTTCAGAAATTAAGTTTCCTAAAAATGTTTGAAATTCTACAAAATAAGAAAAGTGTCTTAAAATCTTCTGGACTCTTTTTCGGGACATTTTAAAATAAGCTTTTACCTGCAAATTAAATTTTCCTTATTTCTTCTAAAACGTTTACAAATTATATTGTGTTTACAATGTTAAGAACAGAATTATTTTTTTATATTGAAAAATCATGTACAATTAAAATGTTACGTTTTATCAATAATATTTAGAAAAATTAGAAATAAATTTTCGCATTAAGTAGGAATACTTATTTGGTTAATTTTTTATCTATAAACTTACAAATTAGCAAATTGAAAACAGCCAATAAAAGTCATATTCACACAGTATCGCAATCAATCGGGTTTTTGCCAACAATGTGTGCGATATTTTCGAGATATTTGGTAACGTCACTTTTTAAAATTAGATTTATTTACAGTATTTAACTTATAATTTCGAGTTTGAAAAATGTTTGTAGTATTAATATAAAAAACTAACCCTTTTTTCCTGTCTGGCGACTCGGGATTTCTGCGGCAACAAACTACAACTACGACAACAGCAACGCCGGTGAGAAGAACAATGGAACATCCCACAATAACGTAAATTAATATTCCTGGAAGTCCACGACCGTCTGTGAAAAAGTACAATTGGCATTAATATTCAAAACTGAAAAATGAGGAAAGATATTCGACTAGTTTGCTAAATAGAAATTCAAGATTTAGGTTTAAAATCCTAGGAAAAGGACTAACCTTGCACTTTTTAAAAATTGTTACAAGTAAAAGTATATAATAAAATAAAGCAAGAGGAGTTATGTATAAATAAAATTTAAACTAGAGACTAGACTACAAAAAATAAATTATGAGAAGCGTGCATGTGAGATGAAAACATGAAAGCAATGAACATTTACTACGAGTTTCTTACCTCCATGCAAATCGTCATAGAAATCCTTGCCATTACCTGGCGAAAAAAAAATAAAAAGTAGGTACAATAATCAACAATCTTTGCGTACAAACGATATGAAAATAACATAAAGTAAAATAATGATAAGATTTTTAAAAATCTGAAATATACAAAAAAAACGAAATATTGTAAATAAAAAAAAGCATAGATACAAATAATATGTACAAAAATGAAAAATGTTTTAAAATAAAAAAGCAATTTCAAAGCAGCGCTAAAATTAAAGTGTGATAATGTGCCGTGCGTTAGTAAATGTACGCACGTGGTTTTCAATCTACTTGATAAACAAAACCATTTTTTAAATTAAAAATATGTTTTCATCATTGAAAAATAATCGTGGAACACTAACAATTGCAGAAGAATATTTAAAAATATTTTTCTGTTACCTTCGATCACTGCTAATCACTACATATTACGATTTCACAAAACTCTCAAAGCAATTTAATTAACACAAACGTAATCGTGCCGATATTTTTTCTTTTATATTCAAGGGAAACTTACTCGGAAGAGTTGTGAAAGAAACGGTGGTTGAGAAGGGCCCGTATCCTTTTGAGTTACGAGCTTTCATCTTGAAAAAATAAGTGGTGCTAGGTTTCAAGCCTTTCACAATAAACTCGTCTTTATCTCCGACTACACCCTCTACAAGCCAGTCTCCTTCTCCTTTTGTATTGTCGACTGAGTAGAAAATTATGTAACCTGAGAACAATCGAAATAATCAAACATAAATGACATTTTATTCTTTCCCTCCGAAATTAGAATTTAAATGCACGATCGTCGAAATTTCAGTTATAACAATTTGATTAAAAACGAAAAATCACTTATAATTATAATCAAACATGGTTATGTTCACTGCAGTTGTACGGAATTTAGGTACGTACAATTTGTCTTTCTTTTTCAAACTGAAAATTTTGCACTCTCGAGAATTATTTATTTGTTATTTTGTTCTTCCCGCCGAGTCTGTACAGGGCTCGAGTCGATTAGAAGGCTTTACGAAATTCGCATTAGTCGCATAAACATAATAAAAAAAAAACAGTCTCAGATCCTGAATGACTGAAATAATAACTTTACTTGTTTAGAATTATTGATTACATAATTCTCATTGGTTTTCAAATATTCTTTGCGATATAAAAATAAATTTCAAAGTAAAAACAATTGTGAACTTGGATTATTTTCAAATGAAAAAAGTAAAAATTTACATTAATTTTAACTTCAAAAGTCGAATTGTTTACAAAACAGTGGGTTTTTAATCCTGAAAGATTAATTTTCAAACAAATAATTTAATTAAAACAAAAAATTCAACCAAAGAGTGAAACAAATTTTGAACAAAGTAATTGAAATTTTAGCCAAATATTTAAATTTCCTACCTATACCGATTATTTTTCAATCAAGTGATTAAATTTATGATGTTAAATTTGGCCGATTACTGGTCCAATAATTTTTTTCTCGTTTCTGCAAAAATGATTGAACCAATAACCGGCAAAATTTGACATAAGAAATTAATTATTTACCGTGATCGTCAAAATCGCGTCAAAATACTCTTAAAAAGATTAGACTTCAAAAAAATAGTTGAATTTTGAAGCCAAAAAGACTTTAAAATTTGAATTTTCAACGAAAAATATGATTTTTGTCACCATAAAAAATACGATTTCAGTCCACAAGGACGAATTTTCTATCCACAAAGACTAATTTTCAACTAAATGATCAAATTATGAAATAAAAGAGATTAAACTTCAACCAAAAACAGTTGAATTATCAAGATTAAAAAAGATTAAGTTTGTAGTAGACAGTTCAATTATCAGCCTCAACATTTGAATTTGTAATAAATACATAGTTTTCAATCAAGAAAGATAAATATTTAAACAAATAGTTCAACTTTCTTATCAAAAAGATGATTTTTTTAAGGAAGTTAAATTTTCAACAACAAAAAAAGTTAATATTCAACCATTAAAAATGGATTTCTTACCAAAAAAAGATGATTTTTTAAACAAATAATTAAATTTAGGCTAAATAGTCGAATTTTTAATAGAAAAGACTTAACTTTCAACAGAAAATAGTTGCATTTTCTCATATGGTTCTATTAATTCAGTTTGCATTTAAACGAAAAAAACGATAAATGAGCAAGTTTCTTGGAAACAGGGAAAAAAGAGACATTCTTTAAAAAAAGGGGAAAAAATTAATGCTTAACAAAAAGAAAAAAGGGTGGAATAGGGGAAAGAGTCAATTTGAAAAATTAAAACTTTGAATATGGATTCACGAAAAAAAAATTGTTCGATTTCAAACTATCCTAATAACAAATTTCTTAGTATAAATCTTTAATGAGAAATTATTAAATTTTTATTGTTCTCAATTAAAAGGTTACAATTTTTTCTAGTTTTTAATTTCAATTTTAATAGTTTCATTATGTCTAAATTGAATCTAATTAATTCTGTACTTTTCCGTGATGAGTTAAGACTTTTATATTTTTGTAATGATTTTAAATAGCCTAAAATTCCATTTAAGAATGTTAGAACAAACACCAGCAGGGTAACTCTTTGACCTTCACAACAGCGCCACCTCACACGGGAACTACTGGATATTTCAAAGTTATTAGAGCTCTGCTAATGAAACAGAGCAATGCATATCAATTTATTTGAATAAAAATCATTATTCTACGGTATAAAATTAATTATTTACTATAAGTTTTCTTCTTAATATTGAATTGAAATATACATTTATTCCTAATAGTTCCAAAGTGGTGGCGCTGTTGTAGGTACCTAACAGGCGTGTTAAATTCCATGAATTGAATCTTTCTGAATGAATCAAAAAGCCAAAAACAAAGAAGAAGCAGAAGAAGAATCTTGAACTGACCTGTGACGGGTCCATTTGACATTTTCGGAGGTAGCCATTGAAGAATGACTGACGTCGGTCTGTCATCGACACTTCGGACTGTCAAATCTCGAGGTGCAGAACTCGGTGCTGCTTCCTCTGTTTGATTCATTACTACCATGCTCCAAGGAGACTCTCTTCTCCCCTGAAAATATATGATCACACCTTAGAAAACGAAGAGACAACACTTAGATTCTAATTTCAACTTTCAAATTGAAATGTGCTTTAACTTAAGCATTATTTTATTTAAAAGGGCTTGAACACGGAACTTACCTTAACGACTTTAACGGTGAATTCAAACATCGTATTGGGCTTCAAATCATGTATCATGCAATTCAAATCCGAGGCATTGTAATACTTGTACTTTGGAGTAATACTGTGATGATAGGGTGCGTATCGAACGACGTAATATCGATTATCAGTTACGTACTGAAATTAAGTTTTTTATCATTAGTTGCTATTTATTAAAATGATTAGATTATAAAAATGATTTCACATTCATATACAGTTATTTCATTAAATCATTATGAAAAAATAGTGTAAATAGTGCCATCACATTTTAAAAGAATTAAACTTAGGGGGAACCAACTTACAGTAGATAGAAAAAAATTGAACATTTAACTGCATCAGTTTCAAAAAATAGAGATTATCGTTTTTAAATAAATCTCACATATTTAATCGAGTATTTTTAGACAAAAAAAATCGCGAAATTAATCAATTAGCTGTATTAAATATTTTTATTGGACCTGGTCAAGGGTACGATTTTGACTCCTGGCCATGACAGAATACTCAATTCTCGATGATTATAATTGATCACTAGTATGTATACTATCAATAAAATCCGTTTATTGAGTACATAATAGTTGAAATAATAATCTCTGATATTCCATGAAGTTAGTACGATTGGCACGAGATTTAATCTTCATATCTTTTAACCTGACTTGCGATGACAGAAATGTGAAGAATTTTTACATACCCTAATCCTACAAATGATATCTATCCAAAAAGACTGCTTCAAACACAACTAAACTTTATGTAATTTTTAATAACTAATAATTTACACTATTTTCTTACTTTATTATTTAAAATAAGCTGCTAATTTTGAAGGCTACATTTTTCGTAACATTGTAATTATCTGCTGTTGGTTATCTAGCTACTGGTGGAAAATATAATGTCCAATAAAAAGTCCTCAGATATTTATAAATATTAAAGAAAGCGGGCTTTTATCAATAAATAATGTTCCATTAAACTTCAATTTTGGATTCTAATGTATGAATATGTCATAAAAATGTTTCATTAAGTTAAAAAGTATGAATAAAGAAGCAAAAATTTTTGTTTTAGGTTACAAATTAATTTTTTGCTCTCATACATTAATTAATAATAAAATGTAAATTAAATTTCGTCATAAAATATAAGATCCTTGCTGAAATGTTATACTAACAAAAGAAATTTAAAAAATTTGGTCAGTTTTCCAATTAATTAAGATTATCTACTGTAAATAATTATCTAATTTGGGGTGGTTTCCCCTATATAATAATGGAAATGGATAATAGAAAAGAGGTGTGTTGTTAAGGAAACGATGTTTTTATTAGATAAAATTTTTTTGCTGACAAATTAATTAATTAAAAATTAATTAAAAACAAATTATTATAGATATATTAAAAATGAACGATAATTATATATATAAATAAATTCTCTAGTCAAGAAAACAACCAACATTTAGCTACTATTTAATTTTTGGTTTAAAATTGTATTATTTGTTTAAAAGTTTCATCCTTCTGTTGGTTGTTTTCTTGACTAGGGAATTTTTTTTTTTTAAATTTAACTGCTTTGTTGAACATTTGTATTTTTATTTGAAAATTGATCTCTTTTGTAGAAATTCAATCTTTTTTAGTGAATAATGCAACCGTCTGATTGAAAATTAATTTGGTTCGGTTTAAAATAACCTTTTTTGTTAACAATTCCACTTTTTAGATTGAAAAATCAACTTTCTTAAAAGTTCTTTTTTTTTGAAGATTGATAATTTGTCTTTTTGTCTTGAAAATTCAACTATTTCGTATAAAATTAAACTGCTTTCTAGAAAAATGGTTTTGATTCAATTGTAAAATAATTCTCCTCAATAAAAATGTAGCGGCTACGTTTTTAGTTAAAAACTTTTCTTTTAGCTTAAGAAATCGATTACTAAGTTAAAACATTTCAGAAACGAAAAAAATATAAACTAGAAATTAATCAAATAAAATCTAGACTGATATCAGATCCATTCTTCAAACTATTTAGTTGAAAATTTGTGCAATTTGATGAAAATTCGTCTTTTCTGGTAAAAAATTAATTTTCTTGATTGAAAATTCAACTATTTCGTTAAAAAAAATACGAATTTTGTTGAGACTTCTTCTTTTTTGGTAAAAAATTAATCTCTATTAAAAATGAATATTTTTTGTTTTAAAATGTAAGTATTTGGTTGAAAATTTAACTGCTTTGTAGAAAGCCCATCTTTTTTTCGCTTGAAAATTAAACTTTTTTGATTAGTTTTTTTATTGGTTGAAAAATATTTTTTGGTTTAAAAGTCGTGTTTTTAATTTGAAAATGTATATCTTTTGATAGAAAGTGCATCCTTTTTGGTTCAAAATGCAACTGTTTGGTTAAAAATTATTCCTTTTTTTGGTTGAGGATTCTGCTGCTTGGTTGAAAGTAGAACTACTGTATTCATTCAGAAAATATGTTACGTAATTTAGACACAGCCAGTTTTATAGTACTTAAGTAACCTAAAATGCAACAATTTAAAATCAATTAATTAAAAAATTAATTATTGAATATTTTAAGCATAGGCATTCAAATTGTAACGTTGCAGAATTTTAAACTGTAAGATGTTAAATTTTCTTGAAGTTTTCCGATTGAAAAGTTCCAGGTGTCAGAATTACACATGGAAGGGGTGAAAATAAATAATTTTCAATAAAGAGTATACAAATAAATAATTCCAAATTATATGTCTACATTAAACTCTGCACCATTTATTAATTGAAATCGTGAAAGTGTGTACAATTGAAATGTGATCTCCAAGAAATGACAACGACCAAATTTGAAGAAGAAACATGCAAATACTTAAATTACAAAAAATAAAGAAAGATGACAGAAAAAGCTTGCATCTGAATGCTTTTGAATTTTCTCTAGTTCGCCTTAAATTCTTATGAATTCTTTGAAGTCTCATGAATTCTTGAATTCTCGTGTACATAGAAATTTCTAGAGGCTAACTCCTCGCACATATTTGGTATATATTTTTTTTTAAATAAAGGCAACTTGGGGATTTTAGTTTTTTTGATCTTAAATGAAAGTATTTGCATGTTTTTTGTTCAAATTTGGTCGCCAGCATTTCTTGGAATTGAGAAATCCCGGATCCTGAAAAAATTCCAGACTTTGTGTGCATTTTCTGGTCTTTATTTTATGACTTCTAAGCCTTTTAACCAAAGTTTAAGTTTCAAATTTTAAAAAAATAGGTATAAAAAACACAAATATTTTATTTCTATATGTAAATCTACATACGGAGAAGTGAAAAGTTTTTGATTCAAATTTAATGAACCAAAATGGAAGACCTTTTAATTTTTTAAATGTTAATCTAATGAAGGAATTCCCTCTTTCTCTTTTTTCTTACTTGATTTTTAGAGAGCGTGGAATCTGTCCAGTATAAAACTACAGTTGTCGGAGAGAGAACGATCGCTTTGAGACCCACCGGTGGTAACAAGGGAGCAACTGTTTCAGGCTGAGATTTTTCTGTGGTCCAGACTTTGGCGTAGACAATTCCACCTGCGCCAGCTAAGTTCGTTGCTCTCAACGAAAGTACGTATTCAGACATCGGATCTAAAAAAATAATTCACCAATGAAGTTATTGGTTGAATATTATTTCATATTATATGTTTAATTTACTTTTATCGTAGAGTTAATTTTCCATGAAAAAATTTCCAAGTTTGTATATGTGTTATTAGTAAAAAATATATAAATCACTAACCAAGCGATTCAATGTTATAGTAACGCTGTTTGCCATCCAAATCGATTTTGTAAACGTCTGGAAAGCCTTTTCCCCACGAGAGAATGTAACCTCTGACTTTAATACTCGAATCCTTCGGCGGACTCCACCAGACGGCTATCGAATCCGACATTGGTTTTGCTGTAGAAGAAAAAAAGATATTTTTAAATACGTAGACTTCAAACTCCTTCCTTTGTTCCCATTATCTCCCCTGTTTGATAAAATTTCTCTTTTTTCCCCTGTTTAAAAAAAAACTTCCCATTTTTTTCTTAAATGCGAATTAAATGAATATCATCCAATAAGAAAAGCCAACCATTTTTGGTAGAGATGTCACCTTTTTGGTTTAAAATTCATCTTTCTTGTTTGAAAATAAAATGCTTTGTTAAAAATTGCACTGTCTTCAAAAAAATCAATTATTATGTTTAAAATGGAACTGTTTTTAGTTGACCTTGTATTTTATCGTCTTTCTACATATAATTTTCATATTTTTTGTTATAAATGACATATTTCTTGGTCTTGCTACATTTTGATTAAAAAGAAACTTTATAGACGAAAATTCAACTGTTTTTGGTTAAAGCTGAATCTTTTTTTATTTGAAAATTCGACCATTTGGTTGAAAATTCAACTATTTTGTTACAAATTTTAATATTTTGTTGAAAATTCCACTATTTTGGTAGAAATATCATCTTTCTTGGTTAAAAATGAACTTTTGGGTTGAAAAATGGTCTTTCTGTGTTTAAAATTCCACAATTAAGTAGATTGCTGGTTAAAAATTAATCTTTTTTTGGTTAAAAATAATTATTTGGTTGAAAATATAATCATCTCCAGTTGAAAATTCGTCTTTTTGTGTTAAAAAGTTAATTATTTGGTTGACAATTGAACTATCTGGTGAAAAATGCAAGTATTTTGATAGAAAGTTAAACTATTTTTATGAAAAATTCATATTTTTGGGAGGAAAATTCAATAATTTTGTAAAAAATTTGTTTCTTAAAGTTGAACATTCGACTATTTTGTTTGAAAATTCATATTTTTGGGGTTTCAATTGTTTTCTAGAAAATTCATTTTTCTATTGTAAGAAAATTTATCTCGTTTGGTTGAATTAAATTGTTTTTGATATAAAATAAAAATCTTTCTTGATTTATAATTTTATTATTTTGTTGAAAATTCGCTTTTTTTCGGTTGAAAAAGGAAAGTTAATTTTTTCAACTGAAAATTCAACGACTACGTTATTGGTGCAAAATTTATATTTCTTAGTTGATAATTCATCTATTTGGTTAAAAATTGATCCATTTTGTTAAAATTGCAATATATTTCGATTTGAAATCGTTGAAAATAAAAGCGATTCAATTGAATTCAATACGGCACCTACATTAATTTTATTTAAATCTGTATAAAGAAATGAATAAAACAATTTCTAATTTTAGGAAAAAGTGATGAGAATTTTTAACTCACTTCTCAGATTACTAGGTTCACTTGGCACGATACTTTCGTCCAAATCGTTCTCGTAAGTCTCTATTGTCATCCACTCAGTCCAAGGTCCAGTTCCATTAACATTAAAGGCACTAATTCGTACTAGATAGGCAATATGTTTGTCCAGATTAGAAAGGACATAAAACCGCTGGTTACTTTCTGTGGTTATTGTGTGAGGGGACCCTCCTCGTCGTTTATACCGTATCTTGTACCCAGTAATAATTCCATTTTGTCCCTCAAGTGGCGGCTCCCAACGAATTATAACGCTCTGAAAAAATGTTACTTCTTGAATTTAATTCAGGAAAAATGATGACAATTTTTAATTTTTGTATTTGAATTCAGTACCGTTGAACTAGCTGCTTCGAGAGTGACGTTGTGCGGAGGCTGACTAGGTTGAGTACTGTATGTGCGTATTATAATTTCGCTGCTTGAGGCACCAGGTCCATTTTCATTTACAGCTTGGATCCAAATAGTATATTCTGTGTAAGGCACGAGATCTATCAACTCATAAGTCGTACCCGTTGTCTCGCCTTTACTTTCCTCGTCGTCTCCCTAAAATTGGCAAAAATATATAAATATAATTAATTTATACTAAATAAATAGGTATTAAATATAGATTTAATAAGGTATCACTGCGTAAAGAGCTCAATAAGGGCAAATAGGGGAAACATTACATATTTATTTATATATTTATAAAAGAAGAAACTATACATTTATAGGAAATTGTATAGTTTTTTTAATTATGCCAAATGATTTCTTAATGATTACTGCTGAGATTTAAGAATTTATTATTTTAAATTAGTTATACTTTTATCATTTCCAATTCATTCGCGTTATTACATCCTTACTATAATTAATACTTTGAATGTAAATTGGAAACAACACTTTTATATATTTTACACTAGCAGTAAACGCACGCGCGCGAATTACGTATTCACGTCCTTGTATGTTTATTTCATAGTTTTTAAAGAAAACTATTTAAAAATTCATTATAACAAATTTTTTAAACGAAATCTTTTGAGATAACTTACAAATCCTTTGAACTTTGTCGAATCCCTTCATATTACTTGAAACTATAAAAAAACTATCAAAATTAACATTTTAAATGAGATAAAATGAAAATCCTAACTATTCAAATTCGTTAAAATTGCTTAAAATCATAAAAATATATTAAAATATGTAGAAATAACTTAAAATTTCATGATTAAAAATCAAATTAATGTTGTTTTACGTCCCTGGATTTCTATTTTTTAATATCAAAAATATAAAGTATTTAAAAATCTACAACAACAAATTTTTATATATTAGGAGATTTTAAATTTGTTATAACGAAATCTCTTGAAATCTTTGTCATTTTAACATTTTCATGGATTTTAATTATTTTTAAGTATCTGGAGATCTTAACTGCTTCCATAAATATTGTTAGTCGCAAATTGTGAAATTTTAAATAGTAATATTTTAAAAATCTACAATAAAAAATTGTTTATATTATTTATTAGTAATACTTAATAAAATGTTTGAATGTAAGAAGTTTCTTTATTTAAGAAAATTAAGAGAAAGAGGTTTGTTTAAATTTTGAGAAATCTTTTCAAAAATTAAATATCATATTGATGTATATTTGAAGAAAAAATATCTAGCATAAAGACCATTGTTATTCAAATTTGAATTAAAGGATATTCATTGCAGAGTGTAAACAAAAAGACCATTTGTATAAATTTGAGATTAGTCAAATTTAAAATAAGTTATATTAATTTTAATAGATATTTCTGTAATTTAAAAAAAAGCATTCACTACTTGCGGTAGCATATTTTACTTTTGAATAGATTAGTTTTGTATATGTAAAACGAAGAATTGTATTTTAAAATATCGTAGGTACATTTGAACAGAAAAGAGGATAGAAAGGAGAATTTGAAAACGAGAAAACGCAGGGAAAAAGGAGGGAAACTGTGAAACCTATTTTAATGTTAAAGTTGACATTCCAAATTAAGTTTTGGATTGAGCATTATTCGTACCTTCGAAAACGTGATGACATATTTGGATATTCTTCCGTTTAATATTTGGGGTTCTTCCCACGACAAAGCTATACTCGAACTGCTCGTGGGATGGCCATCCAAATTGATCGGAGGTCCAGGTACATTAGCCTAAATTAAAAATGTAAAAAAAAATTGAAATAGAATGATCAATTTTCCACATAACTCAAATATTTTCCAGTTCTTTGTACTCTACTAAGTACTTGTACAGAAATAAGTAAGTTTTTGATTTCTGCATTGAGTTTTGAGCCATTTGAACTCAACGTCACGAACCTCAAAATGTGTGGTCACTCGCAAAACTTCGCTCGAAGATCCAGGACCTCGAGAATTGTGCGCAATAATGCGGAAGTAGTAAGTTGTGCTAGGTTGCAAACTTGGAATGACAGCTTCAGTCTGTTTGTAAGATGTACTTATGACTCGTTCCCTGTGTTTAGAAAAATGTATATAGAAATGTATTCAAGATTTAATTAACTCAATTGATTAAATTAAATTTTCAAACATTCTACAGAATTTCGATTAAAAATTTTGAAATCTCCTGCTTTGTAAGTTTAAACAATTAACATGCAATAAATCCAACTGAAATATCGGCGAAAAAAAAACTATACAGGGATAAATTTCACATGAGATTATCAAAAAAACAGCCTTACAGTCACTAAAATTTTAGGAAAAAAATCCTAATCCTTTTACGGTTTAAAACAATTATTTAAATTTGGATTTCTAGCTTTCAAAGTTGAGAAATTTTTTATTTTAAATTTTGACAACCAAACTGCGAATTAAAACATTCAAACTGGAACTCTTCTAAATTCGAAGGATTTAGAAGTAAAAATTAACATATTCAACTATAATTCACCTATTTCAAGGACAAATGTTCAATAATGTAACTAGAATAAAAGTATTATCAAACCAATCATAGTAATATTCTTCAAAATCTTTTAATTCAAGCTGCAAGAGGTTAAAATTGAAGACCATGACTATTTGTACCGAAATTCAGAAACGAATTGCCGGATTTTTTAGGTATGAATAGCGGAACCTAGGAAAGGGGTTAGATGTACTGAAATTTCGATAAAGATTTCAATTTCCATTTCAATTCAAATTCAAACAATTTCAATTTTAATCGAAAATTAAGATAACCATGCGAAATTAAATATTTAAAATGGTAGAATTCAACATTGAAAATTCAGAACTCTGAAATTTTAACCATTCACAGTCAACCAACTATTCAATTATGGTTTTTTCACCGATAATTGCTTAATTTCTTTTATTATTAATTGTATGAGAGTTACATTTTTTCTCTGTAATAGATCAAATGAGACATGATGAAGTAATTCTGTCAACATTTTAAGAAGATATTGTAAAATAAAGCAAAGCTCAATGTATTTTTTTTTCAATTTGAATTAAGTCTAATTTAAAATGTTTCAATATTCTTGGGATCATTTAAAGGTAAATTTCCTACAGAATCGCATCAAACTATCACTAATATTGTGAAAAAAATTGCTACTATGATGCAAGTTGTTCAAAGTTGAAAAAACATGTTGGAAAGATAAAAATATTTTTTTTCTGCGAAAAGAAATATTTTTGGTAAGTTTTCCATCAGTTTTGTTCGAACGTTGTAAAATGTTTATTAAATTAGATTTTTTTAAATGTCACGAACATATTGAAACTTGAACTATTTTCACAATATCTTCTTTAAAATTTGACAAAATGCTTTCATCCTGACTCAATTTATATAGAATTCTGATAGCTTTCTGTCTATTTAAGATAACAAATTTTAACTCAAATAATTAACATTAAAAGAACTTAATATCGATACTGTATAGAATACTTATATACGTATATATGATCGAAGATCAATTAACTTTGATGGTATCGTACATAAAACAATCATTTTTTCCTCTTCTCATTCTCGGCTAAATAAAAAGAAGATAAAGAGAAAAAAATAGATTTCCTTATTAAAAAACCCATTCTCCCGATCCTAAATAAAATTCCCGGGTTTTCCCCGATTTGTCGGTCCGCTAAACACACGGAGAAAAATGGATGTTCAAATGTAGATGTTCAAAGGGTAAGATTGTAGCACCTAATACGCATATATTCATGCCAAACATCTTTTTGAGATGTTAGGCGTAAAAATATTTTTATGTTAAACTGAAACACATTCAGATGTTAAAACCGTTCGAGCTCATGCGCATCGTGCATTGCAATTTCACGACTATATTTCAAAGCTATATATATTTTCAATATTAAAATTATGGAATATTACAATTTTTGAACATTTCCAAAGAATAAAAATTAAATGCCCTTAGATAAAATTGGATAACGACTTTTTTAAGTCTAAAGAAGAGAACAACGATCTTATGCTTTAGGTTTATTGACTTAACACATTTGACAAAAGGTTTATAAATTTGAAATAAAATTTGAGTTTAAGTAACTTAAAATAGATATAATCATATCATATCATAATTATATTTACAGACGTAATTTGACATAACCATACATGTAATATCCCGGATTTGCAGTTGAACATTTTGAATGTTAGAGGGTAACATTTCACATTTTAAGATCTACAGATGCTAACTTCGAACATCTAGATTGTTGTCCTATAGTTAAACATATAATATGTTAACCCTGAACATCTAGATTTTACTTTTGAACATCCATTTTTCTCCGTGCACCCTGAATTGGCAACAAAACAATTTTGAATATTTCAGCCTTATATTATATTATGAAAAAAGTACACAAAAAATCCTACTCTATTTACCTTTGTGATCCCTCCTGTTTATAATAAATATAGTAGGCAGTGATATCTCCATTCGTATCTTCTGGTTCCAGCCATCGAAGTGTGATAAACCTAGAGGTGATGATGACCAGACTCAAGTTCCTTGGTGCGGACGGGAAGCTTCCCTCGATCGATTCCAAGCTCTCTGTGTCGTCTATAAAATGGGAGTCTGGATCGTAAAAGGAATTGGGACCTCTGATTGAGTCCAGAAGATCTGGAGAATCGTCGGACGGACTAATCGAAAGTGGAGGATTTGGTGTATAAGCCGAAAGTGTATGCCCCAAAAGGGTACTAGGATGCTGCCAGGTATTATTATACAATTGTCGATACAGTGGCAATTTCTTCTTCGGCACTGATTTCGGTGTCGTCGCCTTTCGGGAATTTGCTTTTTCTAGGGTTTTGTTAGCATGCAGAACAGTTATTGGGAAGGGAGAAACAAAGGATAAAGAAAATAAACAATCTAATTAAAACAAAATACAAAAACTTATCAAAATTAAAAGATAAAAACGACAACTACGAAATAGCAGACCTCACAGTCCCTATGGGATGATATATAGGGACAACAGGATACTTTTTGCTTCGCTCACAGGGTACTATTTTCGCGTTAAGAAGTTAACAAATTTAGGATAAATTCATAATACTTCAAAGAAATTCAAGTTAAATCCAAATAAATTGGAAAAAAAGTGTTTTAATCAAATAAATTCCATTGACGAGAAGATCTCGACTTCAATGAATTCAGTAACTTTGAAATAAGCTTAGAAAAATTTTGAAAATTCCTGAATCTTTTTAAATACCCTGAAATATTTTAAATCCTTGAACATCCCATTACATTAATGAAATCAATCGAAAATGTATTTAAAATCTTTAAAATAACCTGAAATATTTAAAACCCTTCAAAAACTTTTCGAATCCCTTAACCTTTTTTGACACTTTTGAAAATGCCAAACAATTTGAAAAAATACCTTATAATACTTCAAATCCTTTGATTATTTTGTCGATTGATCCTAAAGACCAATTTAAATCAAAACCTTTAAAAAATCCATTGACTTAAGTTAAATTGAGTAAATTTAGAAAAGTTCGAGTGAATTAAATTTTTTTTTAGTGGCTAGGAATTCAAAAGAATTCAAATACATTTTTAAATCAAATAAATTCCATTGACTTTCGTAAAATTTAGATAAATTTAAGGTAAAGGAGAATAATTCAATAAAATTCATAAAAATTCAAGGTGAATTTAAAAAAAATGAATTGAAAACAATTTAAAAATATGGAAAAACTTCAATGAATTTAATAACTTTGAAATGAGCTTAGAAAAATTATGAAAATGCCTAGAACCTTTTAAAATACCTAAAATACGTATGTCAAATCCTTTGAAATCCAATTAAATTAATGAAATCAATCAAAAAAGTATCAAAATTTTTTTTAAATAACCTAAAATATTTAAAATCCCTTAAAATCTTTTCAAGTCCCTTAACATTGATTAAAGCTTTTGAAAATGTCAAAAAATTTGAAAAAATACCTTATAATATTTCAAATCTTTTCATCATTTTGTCAATTGACCCTCAAGACCAATTTAAATCAAAACTTTTAGAAAATTCATTGAATTAAGTAAAATTGAGTAAATTAAGAAGCGTTTAAGTGGATTAAAAAATTCAACAGAATTGCTAGGAATTCAAAAGTATTTAGAGAAATTAAGCGTAAACGAGAAGGATTCGATGAAATTCATAAAAAATTAAGGTGCATTAAAAAACAAAATCAAATGAATTGAAATCAATTTTAAAATATTAAAAACTTCAATGAGTTCAGTAACTTTGAAATGAGCTTAGAAAATTTGTGAAAATGCCTGCATCTTTTTAAATGCCCTAAAATATTTCAAATCCCTTGAAATTTTTTAGGCTCTTGAAAATAAGAAGGAATTTGAAAATAATATTTTAAATCCTTTGATCATTTTATCAACTAAACATTTGCACTAATTGAATAAAATTTTTTTAAAATTAAAAAAAAATCCACTGTAAGTAAAATTGAGTAACATTAGAATAAGTCAAGTGAATTAAAAAAATTAAAAGGAATTACAAAAATTGAAATAAAATAGAAAAAAACTTTAATAAAATAAATTTCATTAAATTGGAATAAATTTAGAGAAATATAAAGTAAAGGAGAAGAATTCGTTGAACATAAAATATTTTAAATCCTTTAACATCATTTGAAATCACTTGACATTTTTTAAAGCTATTGAAAATGCCAAGCAATTTGAGAAAATGCCTTGAAATATTCATTGATCATCAGGATCAATTAAATAAAAACGTATAAAAGAGAATTTAAAAAATCATTGAATTGACTAGGATTGAGTAATTTTAGGAGATTTCAAGTGAATTAAACAAATTCGAAATAATTTGAAAGAACTCAGGATAAATTCATAAGAATTCAGGGTGAATTCTAAATCTCTTCAAATCTTTAAAACGCTACGAAATATCGCACTTGTGAATAAATTCTTTAAAATCAACTACAATATTATAAAATCTCGTCAAATTCTATGATGATGTTTCCTGAAATCGTGGAAATATATTAAAATACATTGAACGTTTTAAAATCCTTTAAAATCATTGACATTTTCGGATATCTTAGAAAATAACGTGAAATCTGTTCAAAAACCTTAAAAACTTATAGGTCCTGTAAAATCGTTTCCTATTTTTCGAAATTCTAAAAAATTCTTTAGCCTAAAATATTTCAAGTCCTTTAAATCCCTTCAAATTAATAAAAATAGTAAAGAAATTCCTTGGAATAGTTTCAAATTCTCTAAAATATTTTTAATTTTTTGAAATCGTTTTAAATCACTTGAAATTATTAAAAGCTCTTGAAATATCCTTAGAATTTTTAAAAATATTCTAAATTTTTTTAAATCCCTTCAGATTAATGAAATTTATTACACATTTTTTTTGGAATAATTAAAAATACCCTGACATATTTTTAATTAATTGAAAACAATTCAAAAATAGGTACAGAATATATATTGAATAGAGATTAGCCCATGAGTTAAGAAAAGCGACTAAGTAACTGTGTGGCAGCCCTGATTATTTTTTATGGTCTGATTTTTGGCATTTTTTCTCAAAATCCCAGACTTTCGGAAGCTTCGATCATATTATTCATTTGTTTAAAGTTCCGTTATGGGCTGCAAATATGGTACCATAGGGGACAAATCTTGAAAATAGGGTACTTTAAGGACCTCAAGTGAATATAGGGTAAAATAGGGTATGTAGGGACCGGTCTGTGAGTCCTGCATTCTACAAAATTATTAAATTAATATAAAAATTATAAAAAAGAATGGGATACTTCCAATAGATAACAAAAGTATAATTAGAAAAATATACGTAAAACTTTTGGAAATGTTTGGAGTCTCTAGATATTGATAAGTATTCAAAACTGGAAGGAAAACTCACTCGGTTGATTAATCGTGAGCCTTGCGGACGCTTGAATGCTTCCGGCAGGATTAACACCGATGCATTGAAAAATTCCTGCGTCGATAGCCAAGAGGCCATTTATCCTGAGATTGTGCCTGCAAAGGAAAGAACAGTTTTATAGTAGCTACGATTATTATCATTTTAACGATATTAATTCCACCTTCCAAATAAGATACGGACCCGTTGGCGAGTTGCCAATACTGGCTGTAATTAATGCGTTCTCCGTTCTTTAACCACGTGACTTTTGGCTCCGGTTTCCCGTGAATTTCACATTCGAATTCCAGATCCTGATTCTCGTTAGCTGTTTTATCTTGCGGGCGTTTCACAAACTTCGGTGGAACTGAAAACCAGACATTTAATAATTGAATAGTGTCTTTTCATCTTTTGAGAAGTGTTGACAACAAAAAATCTTAAACTGTCAAGGGAACGTTCGTTAATTATGTGAGGATTATTTTAAAAATTGTAGACCCCCCCCCCCCCCCCCCCCCCCCCCCCCCACAGCCCTATTGTAAGGAATCGTAATATTTTGAAACCTCCTCACCCACTTCTTACGTAAGATTATATATATTTTATTCAATATATACAAAAGATCAATTACTTCCACTGTAAACGAGCTTCCAAGGGATTTCCAAAGATTCGAGATTTTTAGTCATTTGAAAGTATTTCAACAGAATTTAAGGGATTATGCGGAATTTAAAGAGGTTTTAAACAACTTTTTAGGAATTTCATAAGATCTCGATGAATTTCAAAATAATTCAGGGTATTTTAATGTAATTTCGAAGATCTGACGGGATTTAAAGATATTTCAAAAGATCTTAAGGTATTTTAAGAGATTTAAAGGGGTTTGATAATTTCACGGAACTTGAAACGATTTTATTAGATTTCAAAACATTCCACAATATATCCACGGATTTTAGAAGATTTTGTAAGATTAAAAATTATTTATTGAAATTTCAAAGAATTGTAATGGCTTTTAAAAGATATTTTTGAAATATTTCAAGTGATTTCAAGATTTTTCACAATTTTTGAAGGGTTTAAAGTAATTTCCAAGAAGCCCAATGGATTTAAAGGGGTTCCGACAGATTATGGGCAATATCCATCGAATTGAAGCATTTATAAAATTTTCAAAAGAATTCACGGGTTTGTACACCAGATTTCAAGAATGGTTGAGCTACTCGACTATATATTTATTAATTGTTCGTATTTAATGCGAAATATTACATGCTAAAAAAAGAAATAAAACAAATAATTATATATAAGGTATATAAATAGTATAAGGAAGTAATTTTAAAAGCCAAAAACAGTTAATAATTAACATATTAAAAAAAAAAAAAAAAAAAAAAAAAAAAAGATTTGTAAGATTTTCCGGACCCCCTCCACCAGAAAAAGCCCTACGTAATTAATGGGCGCTCCCAAAATGAAATTAAAAGTTTGCTTACCCTGGACATAAACTTCCGCGACAGCGTCAAGAGTTTCGACCTCGTTTTGTGCTCGGCATTGATAAGAGCCATGATCTTGTTCCCGGATGTCAGTGATCATCAGACTGGAGGATGCAACTTTTCGATGTCGAGAATCAAGCGGTGCAAAGTCGATCGCGACGCCATCCTTGAGCCAAAAAACGGAAGGTTTCGGGTTTCCGTTGACAGCGCATTCTAGAGTGACAGTTGATCCTGCGATTGCCACTTGCTGCGTTGGTATTGCGATGAACGTTGGAGCCGTTGCTTGATCTGAAGGGGAGAGATAATCAAATTAAATAAAGACCTGAATTTCTATTCATCAAAAATAGAAAACAAACTGGCGGGGTTTGAAATGGAAAGAAATAAAGAATGCTTTTGTACTAACCAGTATCGGAGGGTAGCATCGTAAGTTGTCCTTTGTTACTCAGTCTGTATTGCCCAAAACCACTGGCATTGCACATGTAGGAACCAACATCTTGAGTTCGCACATCGTCGATTTCCAAAGCGCCTAAAGGAAAAAATATGTATAGATAAGAATGCGAAATAGAA
>NC_046664.1:65282404-65292344 GCF_010883055.1 Belonocnema kinseyi
AAGGCCCGAATTCAAAGTTGACTTAATCTTCGATTTAGAAATCATTAGATTTGCATCAAACTTTGGAAGCAGATAAATTCGAATGAACGAAAGTTTAAATTATTCAATTAAATTTGAATAGAGTTTGAGTTTAAATATAACAGGAGAGTATTCAATTTAGATTTTTATTTTTTGTCGAAATTTTGTGTGACAGGGTGTCACAAAGTTAGACTTTGATTATTGTTGTTTAAAACATTTGTTTAAATTTTTAACAAAATAATCTGTGGAATTTCTATTTTAAATCTAACCCTTCTTTAATTAGCAAACACTAGCATCAAGAGATATTCTTAATTTTCTTTGTTTGTGTGTCGACGATTTCAGATTTTCCGTAATTGCGGAAATAAAGTTTTACAAGATTAGAATTTCGCAACTATAGATAAAACATCCTCCGATTCTTCTAATGTATTTTTGCTTCCAATTTTTTGTCATTTATAAAAATAATAATGAACATAAAATTAAAAAATTTGAATTTTTATATAAGGTTTAGTGATAATAAAAAACTGACTTACTCTAAATTTTCGATTTATACAATTTATTTAGAAAATATTTGTGTTTGTAAATATATATATGCAAATGTTATTTCATAATTATTATTATCTACTTATATTTTCGTTCCAAAATAAGATTCATTAGCCTCTCTAACTGACAAAAAAAAAAGATATAGCACTTTCCCCTTAGTCTGATATTTAATTACCCTGTTATAATTTATCATTAAAAATAATAAAAATGTAAAATTAATAAAAAGCAACCGTTGACTAAGGAAAATAGAATATCTTCCCTTATGCCTAAAAAAATTGACAAAAAGGAGCTTTATGCAGAAAAAATTCAAATAAAAAATCAGTTGACATTTACGAATTCGAGATTTCTAAAAGCATCTAAGTTTCTTGAAAAATAATTGATTAAAGCAATAAATAATGACAGGCACATTTTTCCTACAAATAATAAGAGAATAAGCATTAAGTTGCAATAAAAAAATTAATAATCAACTTGTTTTTCATTACAAATTTTCTCTTGATCACATTAACCCCGTTATTACACTTAAACCTACCAACCCTAATTCAAATTCTTATGATTGTTCATATATAAATTAAAAAGCAGTCAAATTCAAATTAATTTGTTTAGAAGTTAAAAATTGGTGAGAATGTATGCTTTTAAATCAATCGAATACAAAACCGCTCAAGCTATAAATAATTAAAATCACGATTTTATAGAATTGGAATGATGGAATTGATAAAAGATTGAAATCCCAAATCTGAGTGTTCTCAAGTAATTAAAAAAATGTCTCGAGAAGTATTCGGCAGAATTAAGAGATTGTATAAAATCCAAGGAAAAAGCATTTGCGATAAGGAGAGCAGATAATTCCTTAAGTGAACGTAAAATCCTTCTCTCAGTCTTACCTGTTTCGAATTTACATATCGACTGGGAAATGATACATTGAAGGAAGTTAAATGAAACGAAAGAAATGTAAAGAATTTATAATTCCAACTATTGTATACAAAAATTGTATTGGACAAAATAAATAAATCTGTAAAAAACGTATGAACCGGTTTAGGATACTTTAAAAGCTTATTATACACAAGTCAAAATAAGTTTTAGCCTGGAAACACATTTTAAAAATCCAATAGGATCTACAGTGAGTAAAGTCATGTAACTTTAAAGAAATCTTTTAATTTTTCAAAATTTTCAGTTATCGAAATTGAGTAAATTGAAATTAAGAACAAACAAACCTGGAAGATTAAAATCAATCATCACAAATTGAGATGGCCAATATTAATTACAATTGCCGCTCCCAAAATTTAATACTATTAGCATAAAAATTAATCTAATTATGACTCAAATTATATAATATAGCATAATTTTATATTGAAAAAATTAAAAGTTTGTAAAATTGAACATTTAAAATTTTATGCCTTTAAAATTGCAAGAATTTCTGTACAATTCCAGGATTTTCCAGATCTAATTTTGCATAATACGGAGCCATTCAAGCATTAAGTATTCATTTTTTTAAGCAATTTTGACCCTACATACCTCTTGTTTTATTTTTAGAAAAATACATCACCCAGATTTTTGCCAGAGTTAAGAAAATATATTTAGGGCTCTCTCAAACCAATATTTGAAAATAATAATTTTTTTAATTGTCAATGTTAATGGATTATTTTACTTGGAGGTATGTATTTCAAAGTAAAATAATTGATTAGCATTTTTCTAATTTCAAAAATTCAAATTAGTTTACAAATTTTTTTAAACCGAGAATTGATAATTAAGAAATTAAAAAAGCACATAGTGGGAAATTTTGAAAAATACTTCAGGGTGCATAAAGTTCATGAAAAATTACGGTTTTTATTTTGAAAATTCTAGGGACCCAAACCCCTATATTTGTTGTTAAAATTGTTGAAATTATCATTTATGGAAAAAACCGGCAGAGTTAATTCCGTCAACAAAATTTTAATTAATAATAATAGAAATAAAATTATGAATGTAGTTAAAATTAAGAAGTTCAATTTAAATAAGTATAAATACAGTACTACAAAATTTACTTTACAAAATAAAAAATCATTGTTATTTAATTTAACATTACAGTTTCTCAAACAAATTTAAGGACACTCGAAAAAATTTCCTAATATTCCCTGACCAATAAAATTATCTGAGACCCCTCTTGAATAAAAATATAATCTAATAAGAATGTAATGCACCTGACGGGAGGATTGTCATTCGACTTTCATCCATCATCAGAGGCTGCTCGTCCTTTAGCCACTTTATTTTTATTTGCTTAGAAAACATCGACAGTGAGCAGCTGAGATAAACAACTTGTCCGGGGTTAGCGATGATGTCTTGGGGTTCCCTTTCAAATCCTGGCAGGCCTGAAAATAGAAGCATTTAGTTAGTCTTGCTATAATTTTCACCTTTGATTCAATATTATTCTGTTATTATTTTTGTACGAACTGCCAAGCCTAATTGAGGCGGACCGAGAAACGATTGCCCCAACATCATCGACGGAAGCGAGACATTGGTATCCTCCAGTTAACTCTGGATTACCAGAATAGACACTGCTAATGTACAGGGATCCATTAGCGAGCTGAGATCTGAAAAATTTAAAAAAAAAAAGCAAATCCATCAATCAGAGAACAGAAGATTTTTGGGTCTCCAGGGGCTTTGGATAATTTTGAATTACATAGATTTATTTGACAGGGTAGCCACTGAAACTTCAAACAAAAATTCCAGACTATTTCCTGTTTTTACCGGTCAAAAATAACATTTTTCCGGTTGACTTTTAAGCGTTTAATTCTTTTCGGAGCACCCCAAGGTGAAATATATAATATAAATAATTGTAAGAGATTTCACACTTGACACCTCAAAAAGCTTTTCAAACAGGAGAAATAGGGTGAACATCGGAAAACAGATTTTTTTAAATAACATATTAGCTATCATATTCCTAAGATTTCAAGTCAAAATATATTGCACTAAAAAAATAGTTGAATTTTCAACAACAAAAAAATGAATTTTTAACCAAAAAAGTACATTTTTAACCAAGGAACATGAATTTAAATTGAAGAGTTACATTTTTAACCAAACAGTTGCATTTACAACCAAATAGTTGAACTTTCAAGCAAAAGAGACGATTTTTTAATCAAATAGTTGAATTTTGAATCAAATAATCGAATTTACAAACAAAAAAGATTACACTTCAAACAAAAAAAGTTTGATTTCAATCCAAAAGGATAACCTTCCTTTCAAAAAAACGAATGTTCAACAAAAGAGTTGAATTTTCGACGAAGAAACTTTATGACTTTAAGAAAACAGTAAAGTTAAATTTCAAACAAAGTAAATATAAATGAAACTTTAGTATTCGAACAAATCCATTAATATAAGATTTAAATTCATAAACATTTAGTATAAAAGAAACACTAATTTTTGAACGAACTATTAACATAAAATTTTTAAACATAAAACGATCTTTGATATTTTAACGGAGATGGTTGGTAACACTGAGCACAACTCGAAATACATTTTCACGAAAAAAGAAACTATTTGCCGGTTCTTAAAATTTCAGGCTAATTACCGGTACCTGGTAAGTGGTCACTCTGTTTGAGTTTCGGTTTTTATGTAAATAAAACATTGTATTTAATAAATTTAATCATTTTTACCGATAGTTATCGCCGATAAATGTAATCGGTTGTCCATCGTCTGTTCGCCATTCGATTTTGGGATCACCAAAGACACTTTTCGCCTGGCAATCTAATCTTGCAGGCCCTCCTTGTTCTACTACGATATCCTCTGGCTCAACGTTGAAGTGCAGTCCTCCAGCGCAAACTGAAATTAAAAAGATAAGATATCGGGTTAAATATATAGTACATATTTTTTCAAAGATTAAATTTGTGTTTGTTTATATAAATCAAAAATTAGAGGCGAAACCAAAGTCTATTGGCAATTTAGTTTAATGTATGCAGGAAAAAACAAAATTCTTTTTTTCTCACAAAAAATAATACCCAATTGCGCACAGTGGGAAAAAAGCACCTTTTTCGGAGATAGGCTTGAAAAAGTGGCTTTTTGATACCTTTCTTCGTACCGTAAAGTGGCAATTTATATGGATAATCTGTACAACTTCCTTAAAAAGATTGTATACCGCACTTTTGATACTCAGTTCGAAATGCGGATCAAAACTGCCACATAAAGTTTTTTTTAAAGGCAGTTTTCATGAGTGGTAAATGCATTATCGCATTGACTTTTATAATAATTTAAAAAGAGTGATTGTGAGTAGCGATTGGACTAAAATAAACTGAATAACATAAATTGGATTAACATAAATTACAAAAAATTGTTGGACATCTTAAATTTCCGTAAATTTCTAAGATTATCAGAAATTTCAAATTTTTCAAAAATTATCTGTACTTTCTGGTACCTACTTTCTGGTGTACGCGCGCGTACACTAATTATACCTTCAGATCCGTCTACGGCTCGCCTACGTCTCGATGTCTCCTGCTGAAAACATTCTCTTCGTGTGAAGAATTCAGTTTTACGTGCCTGCCACATAAAATAATATTCTATTCGAACAAAAATCGCCCGACAGGCATCTTCTTAATTTACGTTGATTTTTTTTTTTTAGAAATTGCTGTAAATGTTACAGGTATGAGTAACCGCGGTTAACTAAAGCACATTCGTAACTTAATAATAACATTTGAACTGGAAAAAATAAAAAGGTGCAATATTGAGAAAAAATGTAATTGAACCATCTTGTTTGAAAAGATTTTTTTTCTATAATCCGATATCAAAGCATATATTTTAGTCTGCACTATCCTAAAAGTTTTATGCAAATTCGTTACTTAAAAATTCAACATGGTGCGCCTCCCGCGATTAACAAAATTTTGAAATATTCTTGAGGTACCCAATATCTCTTATATAATACTATAATTTCACAAGGTTTCATTAAAACCGAACGAACACTTGCAGATCCTGATATTCCCGACGTATGGTCCCTATACAATCATGGATACTAGATGAAATCCTTGAGATTAGAATGGATTTAGAGAAATCTCCCATGCACCCAGTTAGATTTCTCGGAAAATCGACTTTTGCACGAGATTTGCTTTCGTGATTATACTGCACATTGTGCATCTTGCTTTAGATGGTGAATTCAACTGTCAGCCTTAGACGCCCTACCCTGATACGTGGGAGGGACACGAGACAGAAAAATAGAGAAATAAGCAAACGCAGTTAGCAGGAGAGAGAGAGGGGGGGGGGAGATGAAAATTTAGGCATTTGGATGCCCAAGCAACTATAAAAACACAAGTGAGGCTGAGGGGTGAGTCTTCTGTAAGGTTGTATGGCATACGTTCTTTTGTTTGATATCCCCTGTTGACTTGTTGTATACATTATACAATATACATCCCTTCATACGACATGCAATCCAGCCTTTCCTCCTTTTAGTCCTTCCCAGTTTGCCAATACCCTGCGGGCTGCTACGGGTGTCACCATCATTAACCCCCCACTGACCTCGGAGGACATGTCACATGTGCAGTGGCAATAGCCTCCTCATGGATACACATCATTGAGCATTAGGGGATTAGACGAATCACCTTATAGCCCCACAGATATTGGATTTTGTAATCGATATTTTTGCATTTTCGGGGATTAGAAGTGACAGAAACGAGAATGAGTTGTGATAACTTTAATATATTTCTGTAAGCGTATGTATTTCATTTTAATCAATTATCAATAGGAATATCAGAATCTGCAAGTTGTTTTTTGTTCTACCGTTTTTTTTTTCTACTGTTTTTGTTCTACCGTTTTTTGTTCTACCGTTGATTTTCTATTATTTTTTCCGGGCTCGCATGTTTCTGCATTGTCTTTCCAGCTGCAGGCAATTTTTATATGTGAAAATGTTTGGAAGCGCAAGCCCAACATAGGTGTGCTTGCAAAAATGTAAAATAGTTTATTGGAATAATTTGCTGAGTGTTATTAATCGAGACGCGTCGCTAACCTTCGTCTTTACAGCGACCTATTCTATTACTAGTAAACTGAGCCGTCGTGAGAAACAGCACGAAGAGGAATTTTGCCGTTTCGTTTGCGGGGTGTTAACGGCATATAAAAAATGTTTCAGTAAATAAAAAAATTAAAAATTTTGAAAAAAATGTCAGTTAACAGATTTGGACCGCAGACCTTTCATCCATATTTTAATCAAATATGTCCACGTAGACAGAGTAGGGGGCCCCTAAATAGTAGATGGCCTCTAAAGACTGGTGAATTTTAATTTCAAACCCATAAAACCTGATTGATTTTCAATAAAAAAATGTTCGTAAAACATTTGAAATGGAACCGCTGGAAAGCTCACAACTTAAGAATTTCAAATTGCAAAGTATCATAAACGGATGTTGAAGTATGAAATGTTGAAAATTGTGCAATTTTAAATCGAGAATTTTAATCGATCACTTTTTAAATCAAGATGACGAAAATAATATAATTTTAAATTCAAACATTATAAAATGTAAATTTAAATTAATAGCCTTTGAAAATTAAGAATTTTTAACGGATTCCTTCATAATTCTACTGATTTTAAGTTTCTCCCCTTCAAAATTGAATATTTTCATATTAAAAGCATTTTGGATTTAGGAATCTTGAATTCTATGATTTAACAATTAAATAATTTGTGACTTAAACCTTAAATATTAAATATTGGGAATTATATCAATATCAGTAAAAACCCATACAATTTATTTGATTGAAATTAGAAACATTCCAAATCGAGAAATTTGAAATGAAGTATTTCAGATTGATTGCATATAATTTAATGAAATACTTAAGATTCAAAGTCGCTTTTTCAACGAAAGAGTTGAATCTTCAAGCAAAAGAGACTAGACCTTTTAAGGGAATAGTTGCATTTTTAAACAAATTGTTCAATTTTCAACCTACAAAGATGAATTGTCAACCAAACTGTCGAATTTTCAAAGAAAGATTAAATTTCAAACACAAACAGTTGTTGACGGCCGTTTCTCGCGCTTCGCGCTCGATAATGTGTTTACCGCGCACTATCCGCTCGCTGCTTGCATTACCCCACATTTGTGCACAGACTTTTTAAATTCAAGGTCGAACCATGGACAAATGTAATTTGGTGATGGCGAATTCTCTTTTGCTAAAGCTCCTTCGGCTTTATCGAACACATTCTCATGACGTGTCTGATTCTTCGCACTCAATTTTGTCAAAAATGTGAACTTTTCTACATTATATTTAACACTTTTATGCCAAATGTATTGTATTCTCATTTTATGTTTCGTCTCTCGGGCCGTCTTTCCCAAAAAATTTAATTTTTTATTTTCAAATTTAATTTTTACGAATAAGAGAAAATCTACGCGTCCTATCTCAAAATTATTATGTAAAAATTGTCGATCTTTTTTGGCTGAACAACTTTTGTCTGTCAACTTTTTTTCGCAACTTTTAATGCTTTTTTTATTACAACAAAAACCACGCGCACTATCAAAATATTATTAATTACAAATTTGTAGCTCTTTTTCGATGAGCAGCTTTTTTATATTAATTTTTTTCATAGTTTGTGTAGTCTGTCAACAAATTTAGGTTTTAATTTAATTCTTTACGATGCAAACTAAATCCACGCGTTTCTAAAAAAAAAAAAGATTAACAAATTTGTAGCTCTTTTTTTTGCATGAATAGCTTTTCTTTTATTTTTTTCATAAATTATGTCGTTTGTCCAAAAATTTCATTTTTTTTTTAAATTTCAATTTTGTTTTTTTACGAATAAAACAAAAACTACGTGTTCTATAAAACAGTGATCCAAAACAAATTTACAAATGTTTTTGGGTGCATAATTTTTGTGAATTCATCTTCTTTCGTATTTTGCATAGTTTGAAGGCAAAATAGAATTTTGGATTTTTCATTATTTTATTTTTTCCGAAATGTTAATTTTTGTATTTTGAAAATGGTATAACTCTGTTAATTTCCTTTTCATCGAAAAAGGCGTAACGATGAATTGTTCGAGTTTTCGAGCACTGCGAATAGCCGTACATATAATTTTCAAATATTGAAAAAAAGTAATCTCAATAATTTTGAAAATGCTCTAACTTTTTGAATATTAATACAATATCCAATATTTTCAAAAGTTATCGTGCTCTCAAACAGACATACAGATAGGCAGACACATTCGTAAAAACCTGTTTTTCGGGTTCAGAGGGTCTTAAAACGTGAACATTTTACAAAGGCGAAGTGGAGGGTGTAAAATTTTACACAAATCTATTAACTCCTCTGATGATAATGTAAAAATAATAATTTTTAAATTATAACTATCTAACAGCTTCCGAAGAATGGTAATTAGAAATGCAAACAATGTTACATAAATTATTATTTACAACAATCATTTGCCATACATCGTGATATAATCTAAATTCTAAACTTGTATTACATATTTTTTTCGAATTGTAATTTCACAGAAATCATCAATCTCGAAAGAGGGCCACCACCGTCGCGTTGAAACGTTTGAAGCAAGTTAATTGTATTTAATTTTATTGAACCATAAAGCCAAAAACTTACATCAACATTTGAAAACAATTTTAATTATAATTGCCTACAAAAAAAGGCCAACTTAGTTCTTTAAACTCAGAGATTACCTCACTTAAGAAGTTTAATTTTAGGGCAAATAGGGGACTTTTTGTTTAGGCAAAGGTGACTTTCATTTAGAAAAGGGAGACTTTTTTCTTTTTAAAACACCAGCGAAGTGAAATAAACAAGTCAATAAATGTAAATCTTTTAAGACACAAAAAGTGTATATTTAGAAGAAATACATTTTATTATTAAAAAAAAAATAAAATTTGGATCATGGGGGCTTGGCCTATAAATAAAATAAAAAGAATGTTAATAAAACCTACATTATATCCTTAGTGTAAGTTGACAAGTATCAAACTAAAAAGAGTAAGATTATTTTTTTAAATAGTACTCTTTAATAATATTATTGTATGCGCATGTTTTTTAATTTAATAGGTTTTTATTTATGATAATTCTTAAAAAATTAATCTATTTATCGAAGAAAGAGGGACGAAAGATACAATTTTCCAATAAAGGGATTATAAGAGATTCCGATAATGATAGGGGGAAAAGGAAGATAGGTAGGGGACTATAATCCTTGCAAAGTGGATTGTTCTGACAGTATCTTGTTTTGAGAATTCCTATAGTTCAAAATAGTCCGATTCAAAAATGTGTATTTCAAATTATTTGATTATTACCATTCTGAAATAATAATAATAATAATAATAATAATAATAATAATAATAATAAGTTGGTTAAACACTTGGACTTTACCTCAGAGGTCCGGGGTTCGATCCCTGAGCCGGTACCTCTGGACATTTTTCAATGTACCTTTACCGAGGTTCTGGTGGTTCGGAACCCACCTTAAGCTGTA
>NC_046664.1:65292444-65298711 GCF_010883055.1 Belonocnema kinseyi
AAATGATCAAATAAAAATCCAACTCTAACCAAAAATGCCTTCGACATATTGGGCAGTATAAGCCTGTGACAACATTTCGCCACAGAAATGTTTTTTATAATGTAAGTAATAAAAATCATTTATTTCTTTTTAATTACAACTAAATAATCACGAATGTTTGCATATAAAATTATTCAAAACTTTCAATTCAAAGTTCTTCTATTTTCAACAGCACAAATTGCTCTCTTCTAGTTTCAAATCGTCTATTTGTAACACTTAAACTTGAAACAATTTAATTAACAAAGTTTTATATTACCTACAAAAATTTAATCTGTTAAGGTTTTCAGTTTGAATTACATTTGTAAAATCTAGAAGGGTTTAATTTGCAATATTGTTGAATTTCAAAAGGTATAGATTTAAAATGAGTTTTTATATTTTTTAAAGTGCTAGAAAAACTTCCGTATTCAAATAATTGAATTATGTTAAAAAATCAATAAAACGGACAATGAAACTAACGAAGTGTATTCAAAGAACTTTTACAGTATATGTATAGCTGTGGTTATGCCATGGTATAACTCACTATTACGAGGCATATTCTGAATTCCATTGCACCTGGCTCGAGGGACATTTTTTTCTGAGAATTTATGCTAAAGTTAGAATTTGAAACTAACCATAAGAAATTAATCAATAAATAATATTTTTTTTTCTAAACAAAGGTTACGAAAAAAACTAGCACAAAACCGAAATATTTTACAAAAAAAAATGCGAATTAGTCCTATTTAAAAATGCTTGTAAGTAAGTTTTGACAACTTAATTTGAAAAATCCCCTAATCCCCTAATTTTTCATTTTCCCTGATCATTACTATTCAAAGACTCGCAAATTATTCTGATAACATTTTTAGCATCGGATATTTCATAAACGAAATAAGACAATCAGATTGAAATGATTTTTTTTTTCATTTATTACTTTCAACCAAGAACATTACTTTTTTACGATAACAGACGAATCTTCAATACATAATTCGTTTACAAAATAGTTCAATTTTCAACAAAATAATTTAAATTTCAACCAAACTGTTGAATTTTTAAGAAAACTATAGAATTTCCGATCTACAAAAATGAATTTTCAACTACTAAATGATCGAATTTTCAAACAAGAAGGATTAAACTTCAATCAAAGACAGTTAAATTTTCAAACAAAAAAAGACTTTTAATTTGAAAGGACTAAATTTTGGTCCAAATATAAGGATGTTAAATAAAACAATTAAATTCGCGTATAAAGATAAATTTTTAACGAATTGATGAAATTTTTAACCAAAAGGTCGAATTTTTTATCACATTAAACTTCAACCAAAAATAGTTCAATTTTCAACTAAATACGTAAATCTTTAAGCGAAAACTAGGAATTTGTTAAAAAACAGTTTAATTTTCAACAAAAAGAATAATTCTTCACTAAAATTTTAATAGTTGATAATTCGGTCGAAAAATTTTTTTTTTAAAATAAAATAATTAAATTTTTAACGAAAGGGTTGAATTTTCAACTAAAAAAGATCAATTTTTAACAAAAAATGGATAAGTTAAATATTCAGCAAAAAAAAATAAATTTTAATGAAAAAAAGGATATTCAACGAAATAATCAATTTTTCAACCAAAGATACTTTTTAACAATACTTGACTTTTTAATAATAAAGTTAAATTTCAACCAAGCTGTTGCATTTTGACCAGAAAACTGGAAGTTTCGAGGTAAGAAGATTAGATTGCTACCAAGAAAAATGGAAAAGTTACATTATCAGTTAAAAAAATTAATTTTAAATCAAAAGAAAAGAATTTTCAAAAAAATAGTTCAGCTTTCAACCGAGGAGATAAATTTTCAACTAAAATAATGAATCTTCAACTGGATTAGTTAAACTTTCAGGTAAAAAAATTAATTTAAAAAATGCAACTAAAACGATGAATCTTCAACAAAAAACAGTGGTCCAGCCTCCACCAAGAACAGCGATACTCTTTAATAGCCCCACTTTCTATAGCCCTTTCGAGAATTGGCGCCGCACAGCATATAGTTCTAAAAGGAGCTTTGCGGGGTGGACGGGATCTGGGGCTGTCACTCAGGCGAGCACTCAGGCGTGAACAAACAAAAGCGGATCGGGTTATAATGAGTTCGTTCCCACCCACAGTCAGCCCCAAAATCGGTGCTATAGAAGAGTTTCACTGTAGTTCAATTTAAAAAAAGATTTTAATTTTAAATAAAAAACAGTTGAATTTAACCAAAAAGATGAAATTTCAACAAAATAATTGAATAGTTTCATGTTTATACAAAAAAGATGACATTTCTACTAAAACAGATTAATTTTTAAACCATAAAGACGAATTAAAAAAAAAACAGTTGAATTTTTTAATGTTAACACGGAGAAAAAAAGAGTCTTCTAAAGTTATAGGATTTTCAGCACAACACAGCTTTTCTGTAAAGCTTACTGAATTTTCTACATAGTATACAGAAATTTCAGTAATTTTACAATTTTCCGGATACTTTCTGTAAAATTTAGACTTTTTTATTAGAGTTTACGTTTTGAAAAAGACAACTTGACAGAAAAATTCAGCAAATGTTACAGAAAATAGCCGTGAAATACAATTACTGAAAATTCCTTACACTCTGCAGAAAATTCGGAAATCTTAACTGAATATCCACTCTGTTTCTATTTGAACTAAAGATCCTGTAAGTTTAGGAAGTTTTTGTCTGCTTCATTTACATGAAAAACATACATAAAAATTGTAATTCCTCTCAAAATGAAAAAGGTACAAAATAAAAGATAAATTAATGTTATTATTTGAAATTCTAACCCATGCAATCTAAATCCCTAAATGAAGATTCACCGATTTTTCATTTTTCTCCCTCAGAGGCGTCCTATTCATATGTACATAAAGAAAAAGCATTTCTCTCAGAGTTTTCCAGCTCCTGTCAAAGTGTTGATACTTCTACCTAACGTACGGGATTTATTTCTTAACGCACGCTTTTACACGAAAACAAAAATAAATGAAAAAAAGTGAGAAAATGAGAGAGGAAGGAAGCACAGACAGGAGGAGTTTCCCGTCTTCATTCACTATTTCCTCGTTCTTGTTCTCGACTTTTTTTACTCTCTTTTTTGTCTTTCCTTTGCAGGGCGCAGGGAAGCTAGATTCGAGAGAAAAATAAACCCTCCGACTGATTTACGAGAACGGGCGACAACCTACCGCACCGTGTACTAAAATAGAATTACGTTTCTGTTGCATATCGCACATTGTCGTATTCATTATACGGCTGTATGCGCTTGTGTGCACGTATATGTTATTATCGTGCCTTAAGGCTTAACGGGTTGTAAAATGTTATAGATGAGGGGCTGTAAAATGAAAATCCCGCAAATTACTACACTTTGTGGTCCATTTGTTACATTTATTAAAGTGGGACCACCGGTCGCCCCTCCTCCTGCTTTTTAGGCCTCATTGTAGCCTCAATTGTAGCTAATGGCTATGAAAAAAATATCCATTTCTAAAATTAAATTGTTTCCGCGTAGCATAAAAACATGAAAAATCGGGTACGATGTTACAAGCTTATATAGGGATTACCAAAATTAGATAAATTATGTAAAATAAGCATGTAATACAAGAAACTTGAGAAGGAACAAATTCAAGATTTTTTGTTTTAGTCGCAGTTACAGAAATTCTTGAGGTTTTAAATTAAGAAGGATAGAATTTTACTGCACAAATATTTTAATTAAACATGAAAGCAAACACATTTTTTTGTCTTGCAATTTTTTAATCCAAATACAAAAAAATTATATTTCTCGATAGTGGGGCACGTATGATATATTTTGATTACAACATAATGATTATATCTCTTATCATTTCTGTCAATAGTTCAAGGTTAGTTGGAGAGGTAAATGAACCTCATTTTAGGAATAAAAATGTAAGTAGATTATAATAATTTTTAAGTAATATTTTGATATGTATTGTAAAACAGATAAATTTTTCAATATCACTGAACCTAAATCTAAATAAATGCATACTTGTTAATTTAATCCTTTTTAATATTCTTATAAATGAGACAAAATCAAAGCAAACAATCATTATGTCCGAAGATAATGTTGGTAAAATTGTAAACAAGAATCTTTTCAAATACTTGAAATATCATTTAACAAAGTAAAACTTGGTAATTTTGTATCTCACTTACCCCTATTGAGAGTAATAGAAAGATAAAAAATAAGGACAATATTTTGTATGGTCGAAGGAAACTAATATGTTAACTTGAAATTAAAATTATAAATTTCATTCTTGAAGCCTAACGTTTTTTGTTTAAAATAATAGATTTAATGATTAAATAAAATAAAATAATAAATTAAAATAAATGAATTAATTTATTTACTTGAGTAATTAATAATTATTAACATTATTGTTCAAATTTTATAAATATTTGTTTAAAAATAATTATGCCATTAAGCCATTTCCCTTTCGGGGTAGGCGTGACTAGCTCGAGGTTTTTAAATTTAAAAAACCTATCTTTAATTTTTTAAAACCATAATATAACATTTCTTCGAAGTGGTAATCCTTCCTTGAAGAATAATGATGAATCTTTTTGAAATATAGACTGGTTTCCAGTAAAAAACGACAGCATAACCTAAAATTGTTAAAAGCATTGTTATCTTCTTTGAAATCCAAAGATTTTTTTATTGAAAATATCGATTTCCGATATAAAACGCCAATGTAACCTGAAATTGTTTCTAAAAAACATAATAACATAATGTAACGAAAAATTATAAAAAATTTTTAATCATCTTTGAAATTTAATTATTCTTGTTTAAAATCACCGACTTTCAGCGTAACACGTTCACACAACTTTAAGTTGTTCCACAATTTAAAATTATCTGTAAAATAATGTACACTGATTTCCGCCGAAAACAACTAGTATAATATAATTGTTCAAAATTTTTTTATCTTCTTTGAAATATACAGTAGACTCTACGACACTTCTCGTTTTCGGGGCTGTAGAAGTGTAGAGGAAGCGAACAGGAAGTCAGATAACCCTCGCTCCTGCGTGAACCCGCTTGCGGTGTAGTAGCGTAGTCGGCCGCGCATGTGTATGCATGAGATGAGGCAAGGAGTGAGGGCAAGCGAACGAAGGAGAAATCGGGAAACGAGAAGTGTCGTAGAGTCTACTGTAATTATTCTTTACTATAAATACTAATCATACTGGTTTTCAGTGTAAGAGGAAAACATAACCTACAATTCTTAAAACATGTGAATCTTCTTTGAAATATAATTTGTGTAAATAAAATATAAACTTCCGAAGAAAAACACTCACCGAAACCAAAATTGATAAAAAAAACTCAATTTTGTTCAAATTAGAATTATTTTTGTTTAAGAATAACAATTTTTAATGTAAAATGGGAACGTAACCCACATTATTAAAAAATTCGATTTATAAAGGAAAACGCAATCACAATTCGAAACTGTTCAAGATTGTAATTTGATTATTTTTAAAAAAATCGTTAGATTTTAATCTAATAACCTAAAGTTGTTGAAAATTTTTAATATTCTCTGTAATCTAATATTTTTTATTGAAAATACAAGTTTACAACGAAATTGTTGTTTTCAACTATGATATTTCTAACTTTCATATGAATATTTGATGATGTTAGCTAGTTAGAATTAAGATGTTGTGACTTTGAGATTAGTATTTCTAATTACATAATATGTACATAATAACAAAATATTGTTCAGAATTGTAAATGTTATTTGAAATCTAATATGGTTTTTGTTTAAAAATGCCAATTTCCGGTAAAAAACGCTAATGTAGCTTGAAAATGAATGTTATTCCAAAACTTTGTATCTTTGAAAACTATAATCATTTTTGTTTGAAAATACCAATTTTCAGCTAAAAAAACTAACATAAAACATATATGTATAACATGTTTAATAATTTATTAGATAATTCAAAGCATTTATTAAAAAGCACGCCTGTTTCTCAATGTGGCTCCGCTTACTCCAAAATGTACCTAAATAGCTACACGGTAAAAAAAATTGAGCTGTGACAGGGATATTATTCCTTATTATAGCCAAACATTAGGCTGAAAACAAACGAAGGAATTTAGAAAGATCCCTGAATCGGGAGCAGTGACAGTTGAGATTTACTTTGGACAATTAAACGCTTTTTATCACATAAAATGTGCGCGATTGTTAATATTAAATGGAGTTTATGATGCAGTAATAATAATTTACATTTGTTTCGATTGTAGGCGATAACTATATTGAAATATC
>NC_046664.1:65298811-65311700 GCF_010883055.1 Belonocnema kinseyi
TTGTTTGAATAAAGACGAGCATGAAATTGATGTGAAGTTGAGAAAGACACAACGATATAAACAAAAGAAAAAAGTGTTACGTAATATATGGACGATCCCTATCTGTCGAAAATAATAAACTTTCCAACTTAGCAATTTTGCTCAAATTTCTGATTTACGAGAACAATTTACATAAAGTAACTAAATGTGTAACTCTTCTAACTAAACGTTTTACCAAATCCAAGCGTACACTTTTCTTTGAGTTTAATATATTCTCTATTCACTCGTTCGCCTCAAGAATTTTTTTCCGTGTACGGATTTGCGATACGGAATTTTTTGTTAAGTTTAATATGCTTGGCGTAAAAAGATAATACAAATTCGAGGTGAGTGGTTTTCTTTTTTCTCAAAGTATTTTCCACATAAAAAAATTAAAACTTTAGTTTACAACCGTAACTCTCGATGTTCCATTATTTTTAATCGAAAATAAATTCTCACTGCACTGAGTGTGTTCAATAACATGTAATAAAAGCAAGGTGAAAGGTGGTAAATCCAAAATTAACTGAAGTTTTTTACCACTAAGGAAACTTCAACTTAAAATACCTGAACCTTTCCATTATGTGAAGCCGTTTAATAATTTTATAATTTATGAATTCACATTTATGACCTCGTATATAAGTTCAATATTTAAACTCTAAAAAGGAAGAAAACATAATCTGTTACATACCGACACATTAAAATTCTGAGTACAATTTTTATTTTATTTCATTGTCACTTTTAATTTGCTTTAACGCTTTTCTATGGAATTGTTTGTTTGAGTTAAAGCCGAGCAGATTGCAATTCTAAAAACACCTTCTTTTACTTTTAGATAACAACTGTCTCGCTTATTTATCTTTTTATTAAAGAGAAGCTGTGGTAGATTTTGTATAAGATTACAGTTAAAAAAATAATGCTATCAGTTTAAATTTTGAACTATACCAAGTGTTATTGATTTAAAATTGTCTAATTTGTAAAGTTTAAATTCGATATTACTCCACTTTCAACGTGGCATTTTAAAAATGTTTAAACAGTAAGACTTGTAATTTAAAATTATTTAAGTATGAACACTTTTTAATTCAAAATCGTTAAATTAAAAACCTTTTTACTTCAAATTGTAAACTTTTGAACCAGTCAAACTTAAAAATTATCAAGGCTTTCAACTTGAAATTCTACCATTTCCCGTGCAGAAATCGTCCGATTTCAAACGTAATACCGATCTGGCCCCGATCGGATTTCCCGATCTGGTCCTGATCGGTAGACCTCTGTGGCCCATACCTGGCCCCAACCGGGCCAGACCGATTTCCTACTGAAACGCCATCTCCATGCTCTCGCAGAACTAGTGCTGCTTGATTTTTTCTGGTGGTGCAGTGAAATTTGTATACATACTACTCGTTTATAGTATTCTAGCAATGATTAAAAATGCATAAGGCGAGTAAGCCACGTGTTCGGAGGCAACAAACACTAGTCAGTAGACCTCGAAACCTGTACGAGGAAGATGAGAGTAAGTAATTACACTCTGCGGGCAAATTAAAACCTAACCTCTAATAAATTAATAATTAATTAAATTGTTTTAGGTAAAATTAGTATATTTACAATTAGATGAGTCAAATATTATATGATGAAATTGATAAAGTTTTTTTTATTTTCAATTATTATTAAAGAACTCAAGGTTTTTCTATTTAATGTAGAGTTCGAATTATCAAATCTATTGACAAGAAATGAATTGCAGTATGCACAAAATTGTAATGTTTTTAAATTATAAGAGTAAAATATGTAGAATATGTGATAGTTCGAATATTTTTATATCTTGAAGGATTCCATTAAAACTGATTAATTTTAAATACAATATGAAGCAAATATATAGTTAAAATTAAAATAAATTAAATATCTAATTAATAATAAGAATACATTGAATAATAAATTATTAAGTATATAGGAATCTTTTTTGTTCAAAGTTTTAAATGTCAAATTGTACAATTTTGAAATATTATGTACGTAAAGTGTTTTAACGAAAGCGGTGTTTTCCGCTAACAGTCCATAATTATTTTTAACATAAATAACGTAAAATAAAATATAACACATGCAATTACATTTTACCACCTAAATGACATGATTATGATGTATGGCTGTCTTTGCCATGCAAACAAGCAATTTGACAGATAAAAGTTTGGAAATAATTCTATTTTTATATTTCGAAAAAATAAAAAGTCAGATTTAAATACTGTCTTCAAAATTGCTTCAAAAACAATTTGCGTAAAAAAAACTGTATTCCAAGGCTTTTAAATAAATATATACTATCAACTCCGTTAAAAATTTTAATCATTACAAATCACTGGTTCCTACCGCTTTTTAATTTTTGCATTGACTTCTGTTGACATCAAATATGAATACTTCGGCCCAATATTTGACAGTATAATGCGTTACTCGAAACATTACATTATTTCAGTACCAGTACCAGTATCAGATTAATTATTATAAAAAGCAACGGTAACGTTAACGCATTACAATGTTCGGGTAACTGTAATGTAAAGTAACATAAGTTACTTTATGAAATTTTGTAAAGAATGTGTGTACTGTTTATACTACAATATATATCATGATAACGAATGAGAAGTCATATTTACATTATAATAGTATATCCTAATGGACTAATAGCCAAACAATTTTTTCTCTGTGAAAATTGGAGCTGAGTGCAAAAACAGACCTTTTGTTCAAAAATTATAATAGTACGGAAAAGTTTCTTCGAACAAGGAAACAACTCAAAATAATAAAAAATCGGACAATATTTCCTGCTTCAAGTTAAGATCAACATTTTTTACTTTGAAATTTTTTAAATAATACACATTTAAAACCTGAAACAAATTTTGTGTTTAAAGATTTTAATTATTTGCATATATGCCTCAATCCCACGGAGTAGTGTTTTTTCTGATTAAAATTGAAAAAATAAGTTTACAAGTTTTAGATGGTATACTTTCAGATCAATAAAAATGATTAAATGAAGAAGATAATTAAATTAATGATTAAAGAAACAGTTTCGAAACCCTAACAGATTTTTTATCGTTTGATCAAGGAAAGCTCACTAATTCATTTTCATAAAATTATAATGACTATTTTTGTATGAGTCTGAAGTTCCTAACGTTAACGAATAACAAAAAAAAAAAATTTTTCAAACTTACAAAAAGTGCCATTTTACAATAAAAAACAGTTGCGTACAACCCTAAGAACTGCCTCAAGCAGCTTCAACCCTTCAGCGCATATGGAACTCACCCCACTCACCCCTAAATTTTCCGAAAATTTAATCCAATTAACCTAATAAAAAACTACGCCAGGTTTTTGCTGATATGGTTTTCTGATGATGCCAAAAAAGCAGGAAAAAAGTTTCATCTCCATATCTCATGTGGAACTCACCCCACTCACCCCTAAGTAAATTTTGAATATTCGTTAAAATCAACCTAATTCAAAAATACGCCCGACTTTTGCCGATATGGTTTTCTGTTGATGCCAAAAAAGCAGGAAAAAAGTTTCATCCCCATATCTCATGTGAAACTCATCCCACGCACCCCTACATATTTCGAAAATTCAAGAAAATAAACCTAATTTTAAAATACACCCGATTTTTTCTGATATGGTTTTCTGTTGATGCCAAAAAAGCAGGAAAAAAGTTTCATCCCCGTATCTCATGTGGAACTCACCCCACTCACCGCTAACTATATTGTGAAAATTCAATAACGCGGGGTGAGTGCACGGAGAAAAATTGATGCTTAAGGGCATGCGACACAGTGGAATTCCTACATTACCAACCTCTTTTTTCTATTGAAGAAAATTTTTTTTTGAACCATAGAACTTTTTTTGTAAATCAAATATCGAACTCAAAATTTCAGGAGAACATTAGAAGACATTATCCTACGTTTATGTACTGCATTTGAATCGAAATTTGGCAAAAAATTTCAGAAATAATTTTTTTTTTAAATTCCGATTCAAATGCAGTACATAAACGTAGAATAATGTCTTCTTATGCTCTCCTCAAATTTTGAGTTCGATATTTCATTTACCAAAAAAGTTCTATGGTTCACAAAAAATGTTATTCAATGGAAAAAAGAGGTTGGTAATGTAGGAATCCCACTGTGTCGCATGCCCTTAAATGTAGATGTTCAAAGGGTAAGATTGTAGCACCTAACATGCAGATATCCATACCAAACATTTACTATCTTTTTGAGACGTTAGACGTGAAAATATTTTTATGTTAAACTGAAACACATTCAGATGTTAAAACCGTCCTAGCGCATGCGCATCGCGCATTGGAATTTAACGACTATATTTGACAGCTATATAATGAGAAAATTTTTGACCGAGTTGCGGTCTATGGTCAAAATCCACAGGGGGCATTTCTCGCTCGGATACCTGCTTTGTGCCTGCGTCGAACTTTCGTAAATGCGTACAGAGCCCCGAGCTGTACGGAGATAAGAGGTCCTACTGTAGCTCTTATTATGATTATAGCAAAAGATGGCTGTCCTTAGTTTTGCTTTAATCATTTATTTTTAAAGAAACTAAGATAACTTTAATTCTTATTTGTGTCATATGACCTTTTGATTTGATTTGTTCCTACATAAAACACCTTTTGTTGAATTTCTTTTTAGCAAAGAAGGAAGATATGATATTTTCCTTGAATATCCGTTTTTTTCAAAAATTTTACATTCTTATTATTTTTAATGATAAATTACGACTCCAACGACATAACATCAAATGCCGGTAGGGTGCTTTTCCAATTAAACTATTAGAGAGTTTCAAAAAAAAATCCCTTTTCAGAAATATACGGTATCTCAAGCCTGGTGTTACATTTATGATACAAGTAATTTAAAGGAATCTGCATTATCATCAGAGGTAGTTACCATTGATCAGTACAGATGTCATTCCACAATCTGTGGTATTTTCTGTTATTTGGAGAATTAACTTTATCGATAGTTTTGATTCCTATTTTCACAGCTTGTGCAATGTCATATCTGAAGTCTACACCACGGTCATATACACTATACACAGGTCCGGGGGACCTCTTGGTGTGGAAAGATCCCTTACGTAAGTCAACAAGTTTCACGATCCTGCCGCCACGCGACATGGCGCACTAGTCGAGTAGTAAAAAGTTTGAAAACGTAAACACGTGTTCTAGCCTCAAAGCCGGAGTTATACTGACACATCCAGGATCTTGATGCAGTTCACTGCAGATGTGTTTATCTAAGAAAATTCCGTTTGCGCCATAATGACATCAATATATAATTTTTTCAATATTTTCAAAAATGTTTTACGAAGTATTCAATCTGCAACTTTGCTTATTAGTAAGTTTTTGTTATCCAGATTTTTTATTCTCGTTAAATTTCTGGAATTCCAATTGGAACATTATTATAAATATTAGCATATCTCGTTGCATTGCTTAGTTTAATTTTTACGCAGTTACAAAAATAGAATCTTGTGAAATTGAGATTTTAGTATTTGTTTAAACTTATCACGCTTACCCGTAATGACGAAAATCTAAGATTTTCAACACATTCTGGCAAAATTTTAAACAAGAGACTTCTCAAATATCACTATTTTTATACTATTAATGAAAATCTATTCCCCCTTTTCGTCGGGAAAAATTTTTTAGGAACATTTTGACACTTTAATTGTGGTTAAATTATATATTTTTGTATACTAATGCCAATATTAGACATCAATATTAATTTTTTTCTGAAAAATTTAGGGCTCATTCTCCGATATAATTAAAGTACTTTCAGATATAAAAAGAATGTTTATTTATTGTAATTAGGAGTAAAAAAAAAATTCTAAAAGTTTAATTAGTACAATTATTTAGAATAAAGATTGATTATTTTTCCATACAAAGTAATGAAATTTTACCCTCGCATTAAAAAATCGAACATTTGATTTTCTATTGGATATCCTTGTTAAAGCGTTACTTTTTTTTCTTTTTTTTCTCGAAAAAGTAACGGTAATGCATTACAAAATTTTAGGAAGTAACGGTAACGTTAAAACGTTACTTTTGACTGATAAACTGACAAACACTGATTCAGCATGAAAAAAGATAAGACCGAATGAAACATTAAAACTCTGCAGTCGGCACACATTCTTTGCAAGGACATAAGGTCTTTCATTACTTCCGTGGCTCTTAATTAACACTGATCAGTTTCCTTTTTCCCTGGAGTCTTATTCGCGAGTAGCAGACGTACAGTAGAAACTTTCCCAGAACAGAAACGAAGCCCTACGTTCGGTAGTCTGTAAAGTGTAAACGGTCTGTCACGTTTTCTTAGAATCTAATATAGCCACATCATTGACTACATATTCCACCGTGTTTAATTACTGGTGAAATAAAAAACTGGTATCTTGTTGCTTCGACAGCTCGTAACTCATAAAACCATGACCAGGGGCTCTGCTCGACATAAACGTCTCTCAAAATAAGGCTGTCCAGCCTTTCGCGAATCTCGTTTATAACCCGTGGAATCTTTACGAGAAGATAATTCATATAAGTGTCAGATAAAATGGTGTTCAGAAAAGCTTTTTTTTATGGATTCTACTTATAAGGGAACGCTAACTTTTTATTATTCCTGGAAATAATATGACGGAAGGTGCACAGCTCATCCAAGCCATCGTTATGGATATTAACTTTTAGTTCAACCTTTTCACTTCTTCAAAGGCCAGATTTCTTTCTCCAACCGACAAGGCTATTTTAAAAGTTTAAATTAAAAAAAAAGAAATTCAAGAATTTTCGAGGGGTTAATAACTCGACCGATCGGGTGCATACACTACTGGAATGGAAGCTTCTAATGTGTCCCCTAAGGGTTTACATTTTTCTTGCACCTTCTTCTCTATTCCTTTACCACACACCCCACACACTTACTTGGTGGTGGAAAGGGGGACCTACAGTTTAAGGTGGGATCCGAATCACTAAGAGCAACAGCTTTAAGTACTTAGAGAAAACCTTTTTCTCTAGAGGTACCGGTCCCACGACTCTCCGGAGATGAACAACAACAATTCCCTTGCTAGGCTAGTGTTCACCGCATGGGTCGCCGAGACTCTTCCAGAGTGCGAGGCGGGAATCGAACCCGCAAGCCGACGGAGTGGGTCCAACAAAGCCTACGCTTTAGCCCCCACGACCATCGTCCCACTTTGCATACACTACTGAGGATGGTCTAAAAAAATGAAAAACCTTGTTTATATTTTCTTACCTCCCTGTTTTCTTTTATTTGGTTTAAAAAGTACCGTGCAATCTTTTGTGAATTAAAGAAACTATACCAGTGGTCCAAGGGCTTTAAACGATTGAATGTAACTTTATTGTAAAAATGACAGATGACTTACAAAAAAGCAATAAGTACGTCAAACAAACGATTGTAGTCATCACGGAAAAAATGCTATACCCCCATATACAACATTACATAAATATTTAATAGTATCTTAAATAATTTAGAGATTGTCTGGGATCCGGTTTATGCCTTACACAACCTAATAAAAATAATACAAACTAGAGTACAATTCTTTGAATTAAAAAAATATACTCTTCAAGGGATTCAGTCATGCACGATGTGTGTTTTGGCCTTCCTGTTGTAAACAAAACAAAGCGAGTATAGGGTAATCAGTACAGCGGATATTGATAAACAAGAATTTAGGGATAGCTCCCTCACACAAATGTTTACTAGAATTACACATTTTATCTAGTAGAACCACGCATATATTACAGATTATTATTACAAAGATGAATAACTTGTATTTAAAATATTTCAGTGAGTGCATTTCGTACTCTTTATGATTGAAGTATATGTATTATATTATAAATACACTCATAATTTTTTAATTCATGATAGAATGTTTATCACAACGTTACCATTTCTATCAGTGTAGGTTTTTAAATAAATCTACACACAAAAATCTGCCCCCTGCGCGGGCACATTCTCCTTGCGCGCCTAGGGAGCGCAACTGTTGGTTCTCGCGCTTCGCGCTCGGCTATTGTTCATCCTCCGTAATTTTACACATACTTTTTAAATAAAAGGTCAAAGCATCGACAACTGTAATTTGGTAATATCAATTCTCTTTTGTTAAAGCTCCTTCCTTCGGCTTTAACGAACACATTCTCATCACGAGTCTCATGTTTCCCACTCGATTTTGTCCAAAATGTGAACTTTTCTACATCATATAACACGCTTTTATATCATATGTATAGTATTCTTATTTTTTGTTTCGTCTCTCGGGTCGCTTTTCCAACATTTTTATTTTATTATTTTCAAACTTATTTTTTTTATTTTTAAAAGAAAATCTATGTACTTGAAGTTCAGAACGTGCAAATGAACCAAACAATGTTTCCAATTTTTATTTTATCAACAAATATTGTCCCAACTACAATTAAAACGATGCATTCGAAGTATTTTTTGTAATCTGTTTTGTACAATATAAATTGAATCAATATTTTAGCACTATTGCTCTTTTACAAAGCCTGCAATAAAAATTTCGTTCATTTGAACGTTCAGAACTTCAGGTGCTTAGAGAAAGCAGAGAAACTTTTTTCTATTCATTTTTTTCATAACTTACGTCGTTTGTCCAAAAATTTTATTTTATTTTATTTTTTACAATTAAAACCAAAACGACGCGTTCCATCCAAAATATAAAATAAAATATAATGTAAAATATAAATATAAATATAAAATATCAAATTTGTAACCCTTTTGTTGGGTGAACAACCTTTGTCTAATTATTTTTTTCTGTAGCTTGTGTAGTTCGTCCAAGAATTAAATTGTTTGTTTTTAATGCTGTTTTTTTACGAATACAAGAAAAACTACGCATCCTACCCAAAAATGATGCAAAATAAATTTATAGCTTGTTTTTGAATGAACAGCTTTTGTTGCATGGGCTTTTTGTAACTTGCGCCGGTTGTTCACAAATTTAATTTTAAAAATTTTAATGCTGGTCTTTTACGATTGACAAAAAAATACGTGTCATATAAAAAAATGATCCATAACAGATTTGCATATCTTTTTTTTGGGCGCATAATTTTCGTGGTTTTTCTTTCTTCGTATCTTGCATGGTTTGACGGCAAAATGGAATTTTTCGTCATTTTTTTACGATCAAAATCTCAATTTTTGATTTTTCAAGAAAAGTTAAAAATATGTTATGGCGATCTTGTAGGGCTTATAAATAGCAATGTTTTTGTTCTCTTGCCTTTTTCTCATATCGGGCGGTGTTTGGCTTAAAATGTTAATTTTCGTTTTTTTTTAAATAATGTATTTTGTTATTTTGAAAATGCTATAACCTGCTACAGCTCTGTTAATTTTTCTTATTATCAAAGTTAGACGTGAGGATAAATTATTCGAGCTTCCGATTACTACGAACAGTCATACATAGAATTTTTAATTCTTAAAAAAATTGGTCTAAAAAATGTGGAAAATGCTCTAACTTTTTGAATTTTTATCAAAAATAGCTGGCTAATGAACTTGACCTTTATTTTTCGACACTGCGAGAGTGTAGCGAAGGCGAATTTAATACATTATTCTTTTCAAAAGTGATCGAGCTCGCAGCCAGACATACATTTAGATATACATACATACATACCTAAATACATACAACCAGACAAAAAAAATCGTAAAAACTTGTTTTTCGGGTTCAGAGGGTCTCAAAAGAAGAGAATTTTACAACGGGAGGGGGGGGGGCAAAATTTACACAAATATAATACTTTCTCTTATGACAATGTAAAAAAAAAGTCCAGCCTCATTTACTGATTTACCATTAACATTCTCATCAGGGAATTTACCAGATTTGCGTATAATTTGACCCCCCAAACTGTGCAAGACACGAAAAAAAGGTACAAAAATATCATAAAAGGTACAAAAAAAATTAATAGACAAAAGTTCTTCAGCCAAAACAGATCGACAAATTTTTTAATAATAATATTTAGATAGGACGAGTAGATTTTCTTTTATTCGTAAAAAAATAAGTTTGCCAATTAAAAAATTAAACTTTTGCGAAGCGAACCTGGAGACGTAACAAAAAATGCACGCAAAAAATCAAAAATAGCAGTTTTACGTAAAACTCATGTCATTAATTTTTTTTAACTATTTTTGTCATGCATAATTATTATTTGAGAAGACACAATTTGTCAACTACTTGTAACATAATTTTCAATTGTTTCAGAAAACTATTCCCCCATGTAAGTCGCGAAAAGTTATTATTCGTCGAGATAATTTAATGTTATGATTTATATTTTTTTAATAAATTTCAAGAGAATTCCAGTGTCATGTGAATTTAAATAAATTCAAGCGAATTCAAATGCCTACAGATAATTCAAGAGAATTCAGTGACTTCTGGAGATTTCACCAAATTTACGAGACTTCATTCATTTTACAAAGAGTCTATTCGTTTTACTGCTCACTGCATATGAACTGATTTCAGAACATTTCAAGGGTACCGAAGTGAAATCAAGTTGCACTGGAACCTTGATTTATGCAACTCAACTGTTCTAACTGATGCATGAGAGTGCGCGACCCTCATGATGTTTGCACGCTTGACTATCATTGACTCTCTTTCGGACCCGCGGCTACCCTCATCACAAACTTGCGAATGACATCAGTTCTAGGAACGCACCAAAACCGTTTACTAATAGCGTATTCGTTTATCCTGCACTGGTGTAGAGCAAGAGCACTCCAAACGCTCCGTCTTACTGCTTCTTACTTCTTTCTTCTCACTCTGACCTGTGTTGGTGCAGATCAGAGTGCACCCGTGCAGGATAACCGAATACGCTATAACATAAAAGTTTTAGTGTCCTTTAAGTGATTTCACAAGTTTCTGAAGAATTCACTGACTTAATGTGAATTAATCTGACTTCATTTGAATTCATGCGAATTTAAATCTGTTCGAACTACTAATGGCATTACAAGTGTACACCTGAGTTCACGAGTTATCTACCCCTAAGAATTTTATTTGAAGAAGAAAAATGAGGCTGATACAATCCAGCAGACGAAAATAGAATAATAGATGAAGTTAAACTGAAAATAGCCTAGAAATCTCGCTAGAAATATTCCATGTATACGTATTCGCGACTGGAGCACCTGCTATTAATCTACCCTATCTTTCTCTACGACGCGACGTCTCTCAATACAGCCGAGTCCCGTGTTACGTAGGCGAAAGCAATTGCGAATTGCGACAGGACAAAAACGGGTTGTATACTTATATCTGCACAATGTAAAATAAAATATACGTCCTTCCAGATTCATTTTATGAGCCATCGACATCGACTTCGTAACATATTAGGATGTACCTCATTTTAACCACAAAATGTAGATCCACTCTCAATATAAATTTCCATAACGTGACCTCTTTACTGTAAAATATTGGGATCTTATGGTATTAACTGTCTTGATATCATAGGATCAATACCTATCCTTATCAGCTGTTCTCGGTACAGCTTATAAACGAACACTACTAGTTTATTTATACCACAGAGAATATTTCATTTCGTTCCCAGGCTTCGAACTGCTGTAGGATAATAAAATTAATTTGATTTGAATTTATTTGATTAAAATTGATTTAATTCGATATGTGGATACTTTTTTAAACTTCTAAGGACTATAAATATTGTAGGAGAAATATAATCAGGGTAGCCACTTTTATTACCAAAAAAATGTCCGGTAATTTCTCGTCTCTCATAAAATTTTCCCGTCTATTGAAATTATAAAGTTCAAATCGTTAAAGCTGAAGATTTTTTCACTTAAAGTAATCAAACATTAATAGCATATTATGTACCTAGAAGGGAAACAATCTTTTTATCCGAGCGTAAGTTCGCAATACTCGGCTTTCACTCGCGCTTCGCGTTCGTCTACGCCTTGTTTTTGTATGCTCACGCTAGGATAAAAGACGCCTGTCCCCTTGATGCACACGATATGTTATGTAGCAAAGATATGATTTACAAGTTTATCACGTCTGAAATTTCAGGTTAGGTTGACGCGACCATAATCATATACAAGAAACTGCGACTGCGCGCAATACGATTATTAGCCCAATAATACTCCTAAGAGTCTTATGGACTCATTATTGTACATAATGTCCATGATACTCCTGGAAGTATTGCAAGTTATACGATAGAAACCTTTTGTCTAAATGAAGCAATCAAAATGATAAGGTATCGATTATACTAAATAAATGTAACAATTTTTATCGTCGGAAATTTTTTTCGGTTTTTACAGTTTTTTCTCGGCCATACGAATAAAAAAATTCTTGGTAACAAAAGATTTCACAGTCCAAAAAGGCTCTCATACCAGGGGTTTTAGAATGATTTCTGACGAAAACAGTAGGATCAAATCTTTTAAATAATATTAATATATACGTACAATATTGCATTTAAGATGAAATGCTTTAAATTCCTAATACTTCAAGAAGGAATACATTGCATTTTCAAAAAAAGTATTGAACTTTCAAGTTAAAAAGTTGAATCGTTTATAAAATAGTTGACTTTTTAATAATATAATTCAATTTCTTACCGAAAAGTTGCACTTTGAACTAAATAGTTAGATTTTTAAGCCAAAAAGACAATTTGCTTAAAAAAAAGTTGAATTAGATATGAACCTGAAAACGTAAATTTGTAACAAAAAATATAATCTTCAACCATGAAAGGTGAACTTTCACTCTGAAAAGGACAAATTTTCAATCCAAAAAAACGAATTGTTGACTTTTTAACTAAAAAAGGTGACGGTTTAACAAAATATGTAATTAAATGTTTAACCAAAAAGATGATTTTTTAGTGCCAGTTGAATTACACAGGCCGACAAAATTTGACAAAGGTCCGGAACCAGAGACCAGACCTAGTATACCCGAAGGTTTTTGCTGCGCTGAATCCGAATCCGACCTC
>NC_046664.1:65311800-65338917 GCF_010883055.1 Belonocnema kinseyi
GTGATGGAATTTTTCTGAGGTCAGATTCGGATTCAGCGCAGCAAAAACCTTCGGGTATAGTAGGTCTGGTCTCTGATTCTGAGAATTGTTGGCCTGTGTTATCTGTCTAAAAAGGCGAGTTTTTAGCAAAAGATATAATTTCCAACCAATAAAGATGAATTTTCATCCAAATAGTTGAATTTTCAATAAAGTAGTTAAATCTGTAAACAAATATTAAAATTTTTAAGTCAAAAAGACGAATTTTTTTAGAAAATAGTTCAATTTTTAAGAACAAATTTTAGTTCGGGTTTGAGAGAAAAAAAATTTTCTGCGAGGTTAAGAGTATTTGAATGTCGAAGTATATTTGAACGAATTAAGATATTAATTTTCTTTACAAATTTATTTTATTTTTTGCCTATTTCTTTAAATGTGTCCATCTATAAGGAAAATGTTCTGTGAGTGAATTTTATCAACATAAGACGAGTTTCTATTAAATCCGACTTTATTTACCCGCGGTTAAATCTTCTTCGTAAAACTTTTAAAAATGAGCAAACTTTTTTCTTAACACTTTTTAGTTATATAGGTCGTTTTTTATTATTTAATTTTTAAATCAGACAGGCTCTGTACTTCAAGTCGCAGAATCTATCAGCGACGAAATATGTTTCTTTTTTTATATGAAATTAGGCGACACGCATTTTTCCGATTTGAGAAAAAAAATCCACGAAGTCACGAATCTCTTTAAGTATATTTTTCAAAAACAAAAAATGAATAATTTTGTATTTTAAATTGGATAGTTTTCGATGTACTTCAGATATACCAATTTTCTTTTTGGAACATGTTAGTTTTATTATTCTCCTTCGAAATTCGCCGGAATATTCGAAACAAATGTTAAATTAAGAAAGTGGCAATGATTTCTTTGAAAATATAAAAAGTCGATTTTGACACAGAAAAACCCGCACTTACATCTTTTGCAAATTATTGGTAAACTTGACCTTTTATGAAGAATACATCCTGAATGCATTTTTTGCAGGCTAGCAATTTTTGTGGCTTAAAAAATGATTTAGCCTGAATAAACCTGATAGTATGCATGCCTTTTATACATAAGGATAGACTTTTAACCCTAGAATACTAACTAAAATAAAAATTGCTTTTTACTAAATATACGTCTCTCAGACGTACATATCATTAAAACCTGCTGAAATTAAGTTTTACAAGTATGGTGAACTATATTATTAGGCTAAGGGTTTAATAAATATACCCACAACACTCGATTTGAAGTATTAACTTTATTTATAAATTGTAATTTGTAAATTACAATAATTGTAAATTATTGATAAATTTCAACTCTTTTTTAAAATAATTAATAAATAAATAATAATTCATAAAATAATTAAAGATTCTAATAGGCTTGAAACTGAGAGCAATTACATCATTTAACTAGTGCTGAATGAATGTTGGCTTGATTATAACATTTGTATGTGACACCTGTGAAAGTAAAATTAATCGGGTTTGAATCGCATATAATGTCGATAAGTATTAAACATAGCTGCGTCAACATTTATGGGGCACCCTGTAGACATTTCTGCCGTGCCCGTACCTCGCCTTCACGCTCTGTTCGTCACATGTCGAGTATGTAGTTTTAATACTCGGCACTTTTTTCAACATTTTCTTCACCTCGTTTCGAGTCGCAAAAGTGCAAGCATTTATACCTATACTAATCCTCCTCGTTATTCTGCTACGGTGCCTCGATAAATTATTTTTACCAATCGTTTCGGTTACCCATTTTTCTAACAAAAAATTAATTAAACTTTTCATTTATCAAGAATTTCGTTCACTCTCAATCTGAATAATTGAAGGTTGGCAGTCTAAAAAGGTGCTATAAGGGACATTTTGGCAACTTTACAGTAGAACGAAAAAACATTCTGTAAAATCGAAATCACAATTTAAAGATAAAATTAAAGTGCAATCCAGAGCTGAGGTATTACTGATTTGAGACCAAAAAAGTTTGATGAAAAAAAGGGCTACGGTTTGAGATAAAAATTCATTTGTTTAAACGCATCAATTTAACATTATTTGGAATAAATTTTGTTGGAGAATAAAAACCAAACTAATTATTTACATCACAAAAACTTCGTATTTACAAAAAAAGGAAATTTGAAAAGTATTCAAGTTTTAGGTTGGTAATTAGGATAGCTTTTGTATTTTACTTTAAAGATTTTGTTGTTTTCATTTTAATTATTAAGAAACGCTTAAGAAGAGAAGTAATACTGGTAAAAGGTCAGAAAATCACAAAAATTGAAAGAATACGCGGCATGGGGGTTCAGTACAGCATGTCCCTTGACACCCTGCACTTTAAAATAATTTTTGGGCCAATAAACCCATTTTCGTAAAAATGTCCCTTAGCACCTTTTGGACTGCCACCCTTATTGAAATTCGAATATTGAAAGCAATTTCTCCAAGTTCAAAAGAATTCGAGTTTTTGAGAAATTCCATTTGTCTTATTTGATTTATATACAGAATATAATAAACTGGATTCTCACATTGCAGGAATCACAGCTGTTCAGTATTTTAATTTTAGGTAAAAAGAAAGAATAAAATGAAAAAAGTGCCCTCTAACATAACCGGCTTTTTTTAGCAAGTTTTTTATAGTCATTTTTGTGCCCGAAAATATTTTTTAACTAGCTTCGAAAATTCTTTTAAACACTTCAGCACTTTCTACTGATAAAAATATATCAGAAAAAAGTCAAGAAGATCAAAGATTGAAATACAGATAAACAACCCCTGAGTTCACTTGAGTTGTTCAAAGCATTTTTATGTCAGCAAACTAGAAAGAAATAATTTAAAACAACACAAAAATTCTTTGATCTACCATTTGACGTATTTTATTTATGTATTAAAAGAAATTAAAACGTTTAAATTTTAATTGAATTTTAGTACCCACATTTATTTGATTTAAAATCAATAATATCCCTATTTTCGTGAAAATACAGAAATTTTCTATTTGAAACTACAGAATTGATTTACCTTTCGTGTTTCGCTTTTCGATCGAATTGTCAGCGATACCTTTGTTATCGCCAATGTCCTTCAATCTACAAAATCAGCAAATAAATCTTTCAGAAAATATTTGAAATTAATATCATAAAAAAGAACCTCCTTTAAAATTTTTTGTTTTCTAATGTCTTATGTGTTTGTGATTCGTAAAAAATGAACAAGACACCTTTTACAAAAAGGTTAAAATTGGGCCAAAAATGCTCTATTTCTAGGTGTTTTAGGGGGTTTTTCGAATTCAATGCAGAAAAAGAAGATTATGTACAAAGGGGAAGGACTTTGATACCGGCATGGTATCCTTATAAGCTTTTTGATATTGTTTTCGTCTTTTTATACACACAGGTCATGTTGGGTTTAGTTTTCAATGGTAGAAGATTGCAAGGATCACGTCTCTGCGGGTAAAAATTATATGTCTATATTCTATAGGAAGATCCATGAAAAGATGTATAAGCAGGTATATAATGGAAGCGGGCACTTATTGCGAGCACGAAGGTAGAGACGAGAAAGGTTTTAAATATAGTTACATGCACCTCGGTCTCAAAGGTGTAGGCGCTAACCGCCAGCAGGGTGTCACTATTGCACCATGGACGCCTGCTGAGACTATCTTAATACGGGATTACCGCATATGTAGTTTGAAATAAAAAAGGGAAGTATTTTTAATGATTCTTACGGGCGAATTGGTTGAAAGTTGTTCGAACGACCAGGAAAACTAAAACTGCGATAGCCATAAATTATTTCCACTGGCACATAAATAATTCTCATAACTAGATTCTGAAAAATAAAAAAATAAAGAATACAGTTAGACCAACTAAAACTATTCCTGGATGATCAATATTCAACAACTCGAAAAATTTGCAAAAGCCTGATATAATTAAAATCATCAGATCACAACTTGGAGCAAAATTGAAAATCAATCCTAGTATAAACTCGTACATTATTACACGAACCCTTAAAGAATCATTCAGATCCATCCAATCTATTAAAGCCCCTCTCGAAATCAAATACAAGAGTTATTATTTTGTTTTATTTATGAAATTCCGAAATCAAATAAAAAGAAAAACTAGTATTGATATCAGACCATATGAGAATAGAAGAAAATAAAACTAAATATAATTAATAAACTCCCTGCACGTTCCTATTGAACGTCATATATTACCACAAAGACAAAGAACTGAGAAAAACACTATCCAGAATTGCAGAGAGCTATCGAATAATGAACGTCTCATAATAAAAGCCAACTGCAAAGAAGCAGGAACAACATGGAGACAATTTTCATGAAACTCCACCACCCCATAGCGTCAAAAGAAAAGTACAAGTGACACTTGGAAGATTCAGAATTGCTCAGAATAGGAACGCCCCAAACTAACAAACACAGAATCATACTTAATAACAAAGGAAGAACCCCCTTTGTATAGTCGCTGCGAAATACAATGGAACTATCCTTAACATATATAGTTGAATTCCCTGGACAGCGCAAACTCTAACAGAAGTTAAAAAATTACTGGACACAAAAGGGTATAAAAGTGTAACCCATTTTCCATAACGATATTGGCAAGTTCAACTATACTATATTTACGATATCTAAAGACTTTGGAATCGCGGAATTTGAATAATTTTTGATATCGATATCAAGTAAATGAAAGCTAAAAATTCACTCCAAAAAACTCTTATCACTGACAAAATCCATAAAAAAACGAATTCACTTGATTTTTGTAGTTTCTAATTATTAGGATGCCGATGCAACTTTATGACAGTATAAATAAACAAAATTAAAGGGTCCAACATGTACACATTGATCCGCAGCTGTCAATCGATTTTCACATTTAATTTCTTATTCAGTATAGATTTAAATATGTAGTTGGCAGAATTGATTATATCATTCAGTACAATAATAGTAATAATGTTGAAGGTAATGATAGAGGTATTACCGCGGGGAAGCCAAACTCCTAATTTGGGCGGGGAGACTCTTGGCGAAAGCATTCCACTGCAATTATGCCTTCCGTTGGCAAAGGTCCATTCCCCACCATTAATTTTCATTGATATAGGTAAACGATACTAACTGGGAATAAGGAGCAATAAACGGACCACTGCCAATGATAATTAGTGTGATAAGGTTGTTTTATTTTAGGAAGCTTTCAGATAATTAAAGATTAAATTATATTTGCAGAAGAATTTAGAGCTTTCCTGTGGAAACTTCTAACCATTATAGCTACTCAAGGCTCAGAAAAAATTTTTTGTTCCATTTCTGCTTTTTAACCTGTTTTCCCGGTTATTCAAATTTTCAAATGCAAATTCTGAAAGCTAAATGATTTATAATTTAAAGTGTTAAGACAATTTACGTGTAAAAAAATAGTTCATTAAACTTCCCTGAATTACTTTAAGAGTTGTAGACAAAAGCGGTCTTTTGAACAAATTTGATACTTGTCATTTTTAACATTTTAGGTGCTGATATAGTAGGGGTGGCTTTTAGGGGTATTGCCAAACATTCTCACCCACTCTATAATTAGTGAGATAAAAAAAGAGATTTTTTGACGTTTTTGTTTTTGCAAATAACGACAATTAAATCTGTCATTTTGAACATTTTAGGTGCGGACATATTAAGGGTGGTTCTTAGGGATCTTGCCGAACATTCTCACCCACTCTATAATTAGTGAGATAAAAAAAGAGAATTTTTGACGTCTTTATATTTTCAAATATCGACAATCAAACTTGCATTAGGCAAGTCTGAATAATGGGTGATATATGAGGGTAGGTAACCCCTTAAAAAAATTTATATTCGATAATTCTTTCCGACAGAATATTTTTTTGCCGTTCTAATTGTTTAAGGCAAAAAAATTTTTAATAATTTTCTTTTTAAATTTCGTTCAAATGAATGTTTGTAACTTCAGGCACATATATTCTTTCTATAACTTTTGAGGATTTAATTAGTATTATTATTAGTTCGACAGTTTTGAACTGAAATTATTCAATTTTGAAAGTACAGAAATAAAAATTCTTTAACTTATTAAGTAAGTGAACTATACTTTAAGTTCTGAATGTTCAAATAAATAAGTATTTTTCCCAATTCTATATTTTATCTAAAAATATTAAGGGTGACTACCCGCCGGATGATTTTAAATTCTGAATCATTTCCTGGGCTTCTCTCGGTCAATTTTGAATTTATTATAATTATAATTTATTATAATTCAGAAATAGTATCCAGCTTTCTTTAAAATTTGGAAGAAGGAAGTTTAAAGTTCTAGCAAACTTTTATTTACAAAAATAAAATTGGTAAAATAAAACAAATTCTGATTTGGAGAAACAAGGAACTTTCAAAATCTGACAAATTCTGACTTGGAACAGGGATTACACCATTAAGCCATTTCCCTTTCGGGGTAGGCGTGACTCACTCGGTGGGGGAAAGGAGTAATGTGTGGAAGAGATAGAGAATTTTCAGATTGATCAAGATTTCTCGTGTTATTTATGTAAATAACACGTTCGTTCCGCAACACTGCTCCGGCCCAGGACGCTGATCAATCTCTCTAGCAATCACCCCAAGTGAAGATCCTCACAAAGTCGTTATGTAAGGTTCCTCACTTGGGTCCATTAGTAGCCAAGGTTTTTTGTTTCAGGCGTCATTCACTCTACTGACACTTTTTAAATTCTCTTTTTATAAATCACAAATTATCTGTTCAAAATTCAGAATTATAATTCTTTTGGAAAATTCGCCATACCAAGTCATAAAGAAATTATTTTTAAAATTTCGCTATTTCAAGTCAGAGTTATATTTATGCATCTAAAAATTTTTTTATTATATTTCAGAAATATTGCAACTCTCTTTTTCCATAATTTGGAATTGGAACATCATTTTGTTAAGTTTTCTTCTTCTAAATTTGAATTAAAATATTATATATAATATTCACGCAAGAAACTACCTTTACCAAAATAAATTTTGCTGTGTACTTGAAGTTCTGAACGTTCAAATGAACGAAATACTTGTTTCCAAGTTTATTTAACCCATAAATATTCCTCCAACTACGATTAAAATTATGCATTGAAATTTTGTTTGGGTAAATATATTATTTACTTTTTAAATAAACAAGCATTTAAGCCCTTTTTATAGTTTACAAAGTCATCAATAAAAAATTCGTTCATCTGAACGTTCAGAACTTCAAGCACATAATTTTTCTCTCGATAATTTCTTTTATTTATTCTCCGTCTGAATTTCCGGTCTTTTCCCATTTTTAATATAAGTAAATTAATATTTTAATACTGTTTCTATAAAAGCAATAAATATAAAAACCTTAACTTGAAAGTGCAGAATTTAAAAAAGAAAAGTGACTTGCGGCAGGCTTGAAGGAATCAATTTCAAAATTGTAAAAATGTTATAACTATTGCAAATTAAATCTTTAAAAATTTGAAGATGAATATCAGAATTGAAATGTGACGTTTTACAAGGAAGGGGCCTGTCAATCGTGGTTTAGGAGATATTCGCTTTTTTGTGAACAAAGGTCAAAAGTATCGATTTTGGGGCTTAAACAAAAAATTGAACACGTTCGCATAAGACACTTACCAAATTCACGATCGGAAAATAAATGCATTGTCATTTCTTGATTTTTTTTGTGATTCTCTCGTTTGAAAATGTTCTCAAGGAAATCCTCGTCCCGTTGTCGGACACGAGGAAATCCGCAAAGATGTTCAGATTCCTCGGGAAAATCCGTGGGTCAGTCAATTTTATTGGTACTTCAGGATCTCCTCGAGGAATTAAAAAATCCTCGAAAATTTTCACAAGTAACTTCTGCCCAGAAAATTACCCAGGATTTGTTGGATACCCGATATCCATTGGTCAGTTTAATTACTATCTTTGATCAGATTGCTATAACGACCATTTATAAAACGAAGAAAAAAACTACTAGTCATGACTAATAGTTTCTTCATTCCAGGATTCATTGAAGCGAGTAATTTTTTAAGCATCTCTTGACTTGTCTTTCATTCCCCCCCAAAGTCACCGAGCCTAAGGGACATTATAGGAGCAAGAGGGTGACGACCGACGATTCAGAATCAGGGTGTGTTTCCAATTGGTTCAATCCGGATCCCCTTCTCTTTGACTTAGGTTCCCTGCGCTTATCGCAATAAGGAAGACTGTACCGTGCAATAAAGCACGAAGTAATAAATCGACAGAGTTAGGGGCTGTTTCTACTTGCATTTGCTAGCTGTTCTGTGGCTTAAACTCTGTCTCATGTCGTAGGGTTAAAATTCACATCTTGAACTCCTAGTGTGTTTACAGTATTTAGTACGCAGTTCAAACTCACGACATTTTCTATTCAAGACTCATTAGAGACAACTACGCCGACGAGGTCGAGACCCTCAGCTCCACTCTCTACTTCGTATGGCAGAAACTAAATTACTAAATGAAGACTTATTGTCAGGAGCGATTAGATCTTCAAGGAAGAAACTCGTTAAATTAAGAATTAAGTTTAGATAACTTCGACAATTGTGTTAACTTTAGGCCGAACACAAAATCATCTGATCTTAATCTTTGGGTCTTTAAATCTTCACGATTCGAACTAGTGTTAAGAGATGAGTTCAATTGTCGAGATTATTATCATGGTCTAGAGAAGGGAAGCTGCCTGCTAATTCGGAGATGATAAGTTCTTTGTTGGTTCATTTTATTTGGTTGTCAGCTCGTCATGTTTAATTAGGAAGCTGGGTTATCTCTTGATTTAGGGGTTTTAATTTGAAGGGTTCCCAGTTCCGAAAATTATCAATCAAATTGATCAATGTTGAATAATTGATTCTAATGTATTACTAATGGAAATTATAAGTCAAGTATGACAAAATTAAAAATTATCACAGTTATTTAAAGTTAACTAATTGTAATTACAAAGTCATAAGAAAACCAGTAACTTAAGTTACGATACCGATCCATGTTTCTATTAATTTCAAAAATGCATAATATGTGTACATGAAATATCTCATAAACCATTAGGCTACTTAACATGCATATTTTCTAACGCTTTTTCTAGCAAGTAAGAGAATCGATGAGTTTACGCAAGAGGTGCTTGGTTATCTATAGTAATCGCTTAGTTGTAAATATTTGCAATAATACGCTGGTGTTAAGAGTAGCCGAGATGCGCGATTACAGATAAGAATGTTCAACTAGCTAAGCTGAAATTGAAAAATTGCAATTTGTAGAATCGAATTCAGTAAAGACATCAACGTGATAAAAAATATCGTTAAATGAACTCTCCATCATGAACTGCATATCAGTCTCATAATTTATCCTTTCGTTATTCACTATCTTGATCAAGAAAATCATTAACATCCATGGAAATAAATACTTAGTAATTGAGATTGCATTCATTTTTCTTTTTCAAATCAAGTCTCTACCACTCATTTAATTATTAATTAAAAGAAATAATCATTGAAGAAATATCTCAAGTGGATTTTAAAAGGTTTTTTTTCTATTTTTAATTTATAAGAGTAACTGATTGTGTTCGATAATATTAATCTGATAATATTCGATCAGATTAATTTAATATTATATCATTATTAAGTGTTTTATTATCAATATGATAGAAAAAAAGTGATTTTAAGATCGGAAATTTTTGCACATTTCAACGCGATTGTTAAATTTGCCAGTTTGATATTTCATTTTTCAATTTTGAATGGCTTTGGAATCAGCTTTAAATTCCTTTAAAAAATTATGGAATTTTCGAACAAATGCATACAATTTTAACTGTTTTGGACGAAATTATTATTTATATACATAAGTAGGTGGAGAATCAAATTTTTGCTCAAATCTTATTCATCTTAAATATATATTTATCTAAAATTAAATTTTTAGAACCAGGAATAGACATTTGGAAAAAAATACTAATTAAAATAATTAAAATAACGTTCAATTTTAGTTGAATCGTTGATTCTTATCATTTATTCACCTGACGCAGAAAAACACGACTTTTATTTCAGCGACACAAACAATCTTTGTTTACATCCAATACTTGTTACTGAAAAATTCCGGTAGCGAATAAAAATGCTACTTCCAGGTAGATAAGAAAAATTAGTTAAGTATCATCACCAAAAGGAAATTCAAATAGCTCAAGATGCTAAATCATAGAACTAGTTTGTAACTTTTTGACAATTCCCCTTTCCACCGTACTATCTGTCAAATTTTTGGGACACTTTGGGGAATTGTCAAATGTAAACAAAATCTGTCAAGCTTTCGAAAATCAGTTTTAATTTGATTCCATTTATTCTAAAAATGAAAGAAAAACTTACCTTCATTGACGATTGTCAATAAAGCGAACCCGAGAATAAAAATCTGCTCCATTGGACCAGCTAGTGTCACAGACTCCGAACGTGCAATATCTTAAGAAATTTCTTCCCTTCATTCACTCAACACACCCGCGTGATTTTTTTTTTAAACTAAAGTTTTTAGCTCTCACACTTTGATTTCACCACCACACAAAACAGTGAATTCTCGTTCTCGCGAGCTTCATTTTCAGCTTTGGAACTGATCAGAAAAGCACTGTGAAGGCATTTTTGCCTCTGCATTGTTTCCAGTCTCTCGACGATTTGACACTCGACGCCATTTTGGTAGTTGAGAGAGACCGAGGCGCCCCGACGCTACGAGTAGTAAACTTCACTCATTTCGCTCTGATTTCGAGTTGTCGAGTGTCTCCGACAAAAAGATTCATTGCAAAAGGTTCCTTTTTTTGTATTTCATTTTTCTCAGTTTGATATCCTTCAACACGTTTTTCGAGAGCCATGGGACAAGAAAAATACCGAAGGAATAGGCACACCGGTTTCAACGCGTGGATCCGAACATTACACACACAAGAAGTACTATCTCACAGACAAGTTAGCTATATTTTACACAATTCACATTAGTGCAATTTATACACATTGATGCACACATGCATACACATTGATACACGCATATATAGTCCGAATTTACACGAGTCTTCTCGAATAAAGCCGATTTTTCAAGCACTACAGGCAGGCTTGCCAAAACAAGAACCAGGGTTGACAATTTTTTTTTAGATAGAATATTTTTTATTTTCCCAAAAGATCATAAAAAATCATGTATTTATATTTTCGAGAAAGGGAAAAAATTAAGATATTTCTGATGTTTGTATAACTAACTTGCAGTAATAAAAAAATAAAAAACGATTCAGAATATTTGAATAATTTGATTTGCCCAATTTTTGCAGTTAAATTTATAATATTTTAATTCATAAAAATTGATCAAAAGATTGACTCTTGTTTTCAAAAAAGTATATACAAAGTTTCATGTTTCGGAAAAGTTTTAAAATATTTTAAAAAGGGGGCAGAATAATTAGTTTAAATTAAAATATTAAAAATCATCAAATATTTTTTATTTCTGCAGGTTGTATTCTTGTCAGTGGGCAAATTTCAACACATGCGCAGTCTCACTCTTTTATGTTTTCGTCACGAATCGGCGTCTGTGTTGTGAGGTTATGTTTATCGTCGATCTTTCGTGAACATTATATCCGTAAAATAGTGTGGTCAAAGTGAATTAGATTGAAGAATTGTCTAAATAGACTGTGAGTCAGATTCATGTTCTAATTAATTTCCAATATTCCATTGATTTCCGTTCTATATTTTACTCTTATAATTGAACTTGTTAACAGTGTTCGGTTTTTTTTGGAGTAGCTTACTAGCATCTAAACGTATTTTGTATATTTTAAGTGTTTAAAAAATTAAAATATTAATTTTTTAGCCTACCCTTATTTACTGTTTATATTATTTAAATTATTTTTGAGTCGCAAGTTTATGGATTTTATCTTCAGCTTTTGAGAACTTTATAGCCTCTTGTCAATTGCAATTCTTTTTGATTTTTTTAAATTAAAACTTTTAAAGCATTTTTTTCATCTATTGCATCTTTTGTATTGAGATTTTTTAAATGTGTATTTTTTATTCATTTTCCAAGTTTTCTGACAAAAATTCCGTGGCCTCTGTGTGTTTATTTTTGTTTTTGTCGACATAAGGCTTCTTTATTTTAAAAAATCGGGCAGGATATTAAAATAAATGCTATCGACCTGATAATATTATTATTCGAAGAAAAGATTTGTTGTAAAATAAATAAAGAACATAAAAAGTTGAAAGGAAAATATCGTGATTTGAAATTTGAAAGTGTTTTTAAATTACCAAAAGCTTTAGACAGTTTTTTTATTTTAAAGTGTTTTAAAACTTTGCAATTATATTTAAATTTACTAAGTGAATAAAGAATTTTACATTAAGAATCTGTCAAATGTTTTATTTGACACTATAATGAATTTTAAACTATAAACGAAGCAGTGCAAATGGTGTAAATGAAATCCAATATATCGGATATAATATATCAAAGCACAATGGAACTAGACGTTTAAAAATATTTGAATTATCTTTTTATGAAAATAAATTAAACGAACCATCATTTTCACATTGCGTATTTCGCCACTCATTAACTACAACAAAATCTTTCACCAATAAATTCTTATAGTGTCTAAATTTTATTTCGGACAAGAAGAAAACCACTCAAGATATTTTGAAACATTCAAAAACTGAAAACAATAACTTTTGTTACAAATGTAAATTATTTGAATATATGTTTCAACCCAGTTTATCATCTTTTCTTAATAAGAAAATCATTTAAAAAATGTGTTTACAGAGCTTAGATAGTACTTTTAAATCAATGAAAATGACCAAATCCAGAAATTAATTCAATTAAGTGAGTATATTAAATTTGTTGTTTTAAATTTTCAAAGTGATATACTACTATAATTTCAATATTTTTCGCAATTAAAAAAAAAATATATAGGTATACTCAGATACTTTAATTGAATTTACTAATATACTAAATATGAAAAATTAAATTAATGTTTTGAATAATTTTCTTTAAAAATTACTTACATAGTTATTATTATTATTATTATTATTATGCTTATCAGTACACACTTTGTTTTATAAAATATTTTATACAAACCTATTTTACTCTTTTGAATGAAAAGTGCATTATTGTTGAATGGTTGTAAAAAAAATTAAATTTTTCATCTCTGGTCACCTCTGCAGCATCTTTCATCCAACCGATTTTAGACCAAATTTTAATGAGAAGTCTTCAGTAACATATTATCAGTATATATTGCAAACAATTTTCGGTATTTTGAATCTTTTTAAAAATTTTATCATTTTTGTCATTCCTGGATTTTCATTTTTTTTACACTAAATACGTAAAAATAAAAAGATAATCTATTTAAGATACCGAAAATTATTGTAAAACCTAGCCAGAATCTGCTGATGCTGACTTGTTAAAATTTGGTACCAATCGATTCGATACAGAAGTGAGCACATATCAAAATATCTATTTTTTAACATAAAATGTGATAACAGAATTAAAGTTTCTATTTAATAAGGATATCGTATTTTTCTAAAATTAATTTTAATGACCTGCTTCTATAGATTTCTAGATCAAAAATTAGGCAAAAAGTTTGGATAAAAATCCATAATTGACTTCTTTTTGAATTATTGTAAGGAATTTAAACTTGTTATCGTGTCTTATCTTATATTCTCGATAGATCCTGAAAAAATGTTCGATATCTTGAATATTTAAAAAAATTTTACCTATTTTGTCATCACTGAATTTTTATTTTTTACACTTGATTCGTAAAATTTCAAAAACTACTCAAGATATCGAAAATTCCTGCAAAACCTTTCCAGAATCTGTTAATCTGTTGCTACTGACTTCTGGATAAAAGTTGGTACCAATCGTTTCTATAAATTAGGATCTAGAGATTGTAGAGGTGAGCACACGTCGAAAATAATAAATAAAATAATAAATAAAATAAATAATAAATAAAATAAAATAGGATGAGAATTGCGCCAAAAATCCACGAAATGTCAAAAATACATGATTATTCTGTTACTTCGAAAAATAAATTAGGGGTTACCGCTGCTAAAACCATTAAATATTATTCTTGAGTCTCTAAAATCTAAGTATAAATTGAACTTTGATTTCAGAGAAATTGACAAGATGTCGATGCTTTACGGAGGAGATGAAATCGGAGCTCTGGTCTTTGATTTAGGCCATCATTCCTTAAGAGTTGGTTATGCTCAGGAAGACACCCCGAAGGCTGAAATCCCAGCAGTAGTTGGCATCGGAGAAGATGCCAACGGAACAGTCACTTCTGTTGAACCAATGGACATCGATGACAAAAAACCTGACAATAATGTCTGCCAGTCAACTACAAAATATTACGTAGACACAACAACACTTCACGTACCTCGGAAAAATATGGAAGTTGCCAGTTACATGAAAGATGGCATGATCGAAGACTGGGATCATTTCGAAAAAGTATAATATTGTTCATGATAAATTATAATAATTGTATAATAATCAGTAATTATTAGGAAATTTTTATATGCAAGGATAAACCTGGAATCAGCAGACATTTTTTTTTTGTCAAGTCGGAATATTTTTGAGAGCCTGTCTAAATTATTTAAAAAATTGCAATATAAAGTTGAACAACAATGATTCTTTATTTGTAAAAGCAGCTTTATATTACTAAATTGAATTATTTTGTTAAAAATTCGTCCTTTGTTTTTGTTAGAAAGTATTTTTTTCAACTGAGAATTTAACTGTGCCAGATGAATATTCCATCATTTTAGTTAAAAATACATTTGATTAGTTGAACATAATTTTTTTACAATTTTAAACTTAAGTATTCAATTATTGGTTATAAAATTACAGTTTTAGATCAAAATGTATCTTTTTGTTTGAAATTCAACTATTCCGATTGAAGCTTCATCATTTTAGCTGAAAATTCATCACTTTTTTTTAATCTAAATTTTTTTGTGAACATTATTTTGTTGTAATTAAACTGAAAATGTAACTATTTTATTTTGAATATTCCATAATTTAATTGAAAATTTACCTCTTTGGTTGAACATTAATTTATTAACTGAAACTTTAACTGTTCAATTTTCTGTTGACACTTTATCTTTTGTAGTTGAAAATTCATTTTTTCTGTCGAAGATTAATCTTTTTGGTAGATATAAATCTTCTTGTTTAGAAAATTAACTTTTTTGTTTCAAAATTAAACTATTTAAGTTAAAGATTAATTTTACTTGAAAATTAATCTTTTTTGTTAAATATAGATTTATTCCAGTTAAGAATTTACTATTTTAGTCTAAAATTGATCTTTTTTGTTAGAAATAAAAATACTTAGCTAAAAAAAACTACTTAGTTAAAAAAGTTATAAATTAACTTTTTTGTTTCAAAATTCAACTATTTAAATTAAAGATTAATTTTAGTTGAAAATTAATCTTTTTTGTTAAGTATAGATTTAGTCCAGTTAAGAATTCATTATTTTAGTCTAAAATTGATCTTTTTTGTTAAAAATAAAGCTACTTAGTTGATAAACTCTCTTGTTAAAAATTCATGTTATGTTTTGAGTATTGTGTAACTATTAAATTAATCGATGGTGCTAGTATATTTAAGAATATCTTGTAATATCATTTGTTAAATCTTCCTAAATGAAACATATTAATTCTATCCTTAGAAAATAAAAAAGCATTTGTTTATAAACTCACGAAACTGAATACTAATTTCAGGGTTGATTATTTTTAAAAATCCGAAATATCCGAATGGCTCTAATACAAAAAATTATCCCTGATTAAATTTGAGATACATGCAAAATACCTGGAATCGTCAGAGATTTTTGTCCAGGATTTGATTAGGTACCATAGTTATTAATATTTAGCAATTAAAGGAATAAACAATAGAGATAAGGCTAATAAAGAATTGTCTTTATTGTCCAGGTCCTCGACTATACCTACTCAAAAGTAATTCAATCCGATGCAGAATTTCATCCAGTATTATTTTCCGAATCGCCCTGGAACGTTCGCAGCAAACGAGAAAAACTGACGGAATTGATGTTCGAAAAGTATAACGTGCCAGCTTATTTCCTAGTTAAAAATGCTGTCTTGGCTGCATTTGCCAACGGAAGAGCAACAGGAATTGTCGTCGATAGTGGAGCGACTCACACATCAGCAGTTCCAGTTCAGGATGGATTTGTTCTGACACAAGCAATAGTCAAATCTCCCCTCGGCGGAGATTATATCAGCATGCAGTGCAGACAACTTTTACAAGTTAGTATAAACTTTAAAAACCCAACTCAAGATTAAATTAATTTATTTCGTTTCCCGTCAAATTGACCTGTTGTCTTGAAAATGTAGTAAATATGATTCGTTAAATCAGAATAATAAATAATTAACAATAAACAAAAAAATTCGTGAAAAAATCACTTTTTACGTAACTTGTTTTTTTTTTCTTCATAAATTTTCAGTGGACCCCCTTCTTTTTTCGTTTCAAAATTGCGAGCACCGAACTCACTTCAGAGACTTAAAAAAATATAAATAGTGTGACAAATTTGAACCTAACATTTGTAAAGTATTAAAAATGTACATCAATGTTTATTAAAAACGTTATTCTTTTATCTATAGTTTTTAAATTCCTATTTATTTATCACAGGCTTTACAGTTTTTCCACTGAAATTCAAAATGCATTGACAGAACCCAATGAGAAAATCTAATAGTTTTTTTGGCTGAAAGTTCATTCTGTTGGATTGAAAATTGTACTTTTATATTTTTGGATAAGAATTCTTTTCTTAGGGTTCAAAAATTTTTTATTTGCAATTTTTGCTCTTTCTTGATTAAAATTTTTGTTGTTGAAAATTCAGCTATGTCTTTGAACATTAATTTGTATTGTATGTAAATTCATCTCTTTCTGTAGCAATTTCACTTTTTCAATTTGTTAAAAAAGCAACTTTCTGGGTAAAAATTAATCTGCTTCGGTTAAAAATTCAACTGTTTTGTAAAAAAAATTCTTATTTTTGGCTCGAAAATTCAACATTTTAGTAGAAAATTTCATTATTTGGTTAACATTTTTTTTATTTTATTAAAAATTCGTTTCTTTTTGTAGAAAATAAATTTGTTTTTATTTAACATAAAATGGTGTGTTTGAAAACTAATCTGTTTTATTTGAGGATTCAAGTATTTTGTTGAAAATTCGTTTTTATTAGTTAAATCCAACTGTTTTTTTTTTCCAACAAATTTTTTTTTTTTAATTATGAACTATTAAATTTGGTTGAAAATCCATTTTTCTAGGTTAAAAATTGAACTCTTTGGTTGAAAGTTGAATTACTTTGTTAAAGGTTTATTTTTTTGGTTGAAGATTGATCATTTTAGTTAAAAATTCACTTTTTGTTAGAAATTCATTTTTTGAACTGTAAAATCAACTATTCATATTTTCGGGTTTACTATTTAATTGTTTAACTGTTTTGTGGAAAATACGTCTCTTATGCTTGAAAATTCGTCTGTTTGGTACCAAATTAAACTATTTTCTATCAAATTAATTTTGTTTATTCAACCATTCAGTTAAAATTTAGAAAATTGGAATTGAAATTTAGAATTGATCAAAAATCGTCTTTTTTGGTACAAAGTTTATCTTCTTCTTTGAAAAATCAACTATTTGATCAAATTTATGTATTTTGTTGGAAATCTTATTGGTTGGAAATTCAAATATTAAAAAAAAAAAATATTGAGAATTCATCTTGTTCGGTTGAAAGTTGAACTATTTTGATTAAAATGCATCTTTTTTTTGTAGAAAGTTGATTGTTTTGCTTACATTTTTTGGTCTTGGTTGAAAATTTAACTACTTTATTAGAAAATTCATCCTTTTTGGTTCAATTGAACTGTTTTTGATATAAAACGAAAATATTTTCTTGGTTAAAATAGCAAGTATTACATTTCTTGTTGACCATTCATTTTTTTCTTTAATAATTCGACTATTTGGTTAAAAGTTGAACGAGTTTGTTAATTATTAAAAAACATTAAGATCAAAATATAAAAAAAAACTTTACTTAATTTATGCACAGCGCTTAATCAGCAATTGTTATAAAATAGTGTCTTTAGTGGCTCTTTATCAAAGTAAATGCAAAATCTTTCATCGCTAAAAAAAAGTAAAATAGTATCAATTGGGAATGGTGGTCTACCATTACGCCACATGGTGCCGAAAAATGGAACTAGAAAGAGTAGGTACAATTTTAAACATGTATTTTAATTTTTACATAAAAGTGTTTTTACGATTGTTTTGTGAAGTATAAAACAATGATTGAATACTAAAAACAAATATTCATCAGAAACAAATAGTTTTAGATAGAATTCCCATCTTGCACAGTGAAAAAACACATTTTTGTTAATTAGGGTTTGAAAAAAAAATACAATTATTTCATTATTTAATGTGAGTTTCAATGCATTTTAAGCTTAAATAAACTTTATATTAATGTATGTAGCGACAAATTTTATCCATATTATGCCAATAATATGAATAATAGACGACTGGATTTTAAATACGAATTCTAACCTAACTTTTAGATCAGATTTTTAAATAGTAAATATTTCATGTATGAATTAATAAAAATTTACTTTCAGTTCATTTTTGTTTCAAAATAAGTCCATTTAAGTTTCTAATCTTTTGAAAATCACACTAAATAGAACAATCATATTTTTTTTAGAGAAATATTTCTGTCAAAGAGTATAATTTTTCACTGTATAATATGTAAATTCCATCTAAAACACTTTGTTTCCGATAAAGACTTATTTTTACTACCTAATAAATACTTTAAACTCAAAAACAAAATTGTTAAAACACTTCTATACACAAATTAAAATGCATCGTTAAAATCGTGCCTATTCTTTCTAGTTTGAATTTTCGTCACCAGGTAACGTATCGCAGCTTAACCATTCCCAATAGCGTGATAAATCCATAATCATAATCATAAAATGATGTATATACTATATACCATTATACCTATGATCTTTTTATTTTTAACAGGACCAGGACATTGACTTATCGCCTGCTTACATGGTCGGTAGTAAAGAAGTGGTGAAAGATCACGATAAACCAAGATGGGTGAAGAAGAAAAACTTGCCTGAGGTGACAAAGTCCTGGCACAACTACATGGTCAAGAAACTTATTCAGGATTTCCAAGCAACTTGCCTTCAAGTTTCTGAAACACCCTATGACGAAAAAATTGTCTCTACCGTTCCAGCTGTCCAGTATGAGTTCCCGACCGGCTATCGACAGGTAAATGTTCTCTGCTCTATTTCATTCATTCATTTGTTTATAAAACAAGTAAAACAGTTCAATATTTTATTGCACATTTCAATTGACAATTTTTGAAGAGTTTAAATCGAGAGGTTGATTACTCTTGGAATCTGGTTTTAATACTTTTTAAACAGAAGAAAATATGATACACCAGAAAAATTAAGCTCTTCTCTTTTTCATTTTAGGACTTTGGGAGTGAGAGATTCCGAATACCAGAGGCTCTTTTCGACCCGAGCATGGTGCAAATGCGAGGAGGAATGGTGGGAAACACAATGCTTGGAGTTGGCCATATTGTCACGACCAGTGTCGGAATGTGCGACGTTGATGTGAGACCGGCTCTCTACGGAAGTGTCGTTGTCACTGGTGGAAATTCCTTCATCCAGGGCTTCCCTGAGCGTCTAAATCGAGACCTTTCGATGAGGATACCTTCGAGCATGCGACTGAAATTAATTAGTGCCAACGGCTGCGCCGAGAGGAGATTCGGTGCCTGGATCGGTGGATCGATTTTGGCATCTATTGGCACATTCCAGCAGATGTGGCTCTCAAGTCAAGAGTACGAAGAAAGCGGGAAGAGCCAGGTCGAACGAAAGTGCCCCTAAATGTCAAACACTTTTCCGCATTTGGAATTTCTTACTCTGCAATTTTCAAATTTTTATATTATGTCCGATCTTCGAATTCCTTTTGACGTGGATCTGTTAATGGCAGTTGTGAAAAATTCGTCAAATACGTTTTTCTCTAACGAATCGATGTAATTTTGCCGTAATGTACAGACTGAATTCGGCGTCAGAATAATTTTTTATGTACTTCGACTAGTGACGATTGACTAAGTATCTAGTATTATTTATAAAAAGTATAAAATGTTTATTACTACTTAATTATAAATGCAGCAATTTGCAGTCGATTAATATTGAGTTTTGAATGTTTAACGACATTTACAAGAATGGTCCCCAGCCGACGTACATCTGGCAAAGATTGTCGACGCTGGTAGCCTCCAGAATGAGGAGATTCGTTTGTCCTTCGACTCTGAGGTACAGTTCCATACTCTGAACTTTTTTCTCCTTTTTGTCTCCTACGGATCTCACGATGCCCTTTAAGCGTTGCTTGATGTCTCCTATTTGCAAAACAGCCTTTTCGTTCGTCTTCTCGTCGGGTTCCCGGTATTTTGGTTTCGCAGAAGTAATTGATTTTTCGCACCAGCTAACGAGAGGATCGTAGACAAATGGAGTCAAGACGCTGATGAGAGTCGTGGTCTGTTCTCTCAAGACTCTCATTGTAACTTCGCAGGAGCGTCTGAAAGGCCCTTCGTACTTCAAAGGTCCCATCGCTTCCACCATGTTGTGGGTTAAACGGAAAGGAACGCGTTCTGGATACTCAAAAGACTCACCCTGAAAATCAACGTACAAATATTAGAATACTATTTCAATTTCTTCAAATTGTAGGGTAAAACTGTCAAAATTGGAATTTAATTAGCAGGGCTCAGACTCATGCCACTATAAACAATATTTCATACATTTTGAAGCAATATCAAGGGTGGCTGTTTTAATCAAAGAAAAAAAATGCCCGGTTTTTTATCAGTTTGGAAAGATTTTTCACGGTCAATGAAATTTTAAAAATTAAACTCTTGTCCGTTTGAAGTAATAAAAAAAAATTTAATGAAATTTAGTTAAATTGACAAATGAAAAATTGTAAACTTTTATCAAATATAGAGTTCAAAAAATCAGATTCACTTCCGAATATAAAAATACATGTTATAATTTTCAATGCTCTAAATTGAAGAATCTGTCAATGAATTAAATGTTTTTCAAAATTATATCGTTTTAAGCAATTTTAAGCTAGACACATACAAAATTGAACGATTACATTTTATTTTAATAAACTGAACACTTCTTAAATTAAAAGCCAAATTATTTTAATTTTAAATAGTTTAAAAATCCTTCAAATGATTTATAATTTTTAAAAATTTATTTGTTTCGCGTTTTTTCAAATTAAAATTTTTTTTCAGAACTCATAAACATCTTTAAAAATAGTTCGAATTTTTTCTAAAAAATTTCCTAATAAGTTTTATAAATATTGTTAAATAAAAAAAAAAAATTTAATCTTCTCTACATTTATTTTTGATAATTTTGTACATCTTTCTAAATCTTTTTAACTATTATTTTAAAATTAACTTCTTCAAATAAAAAATCATTTTCAATTTTTCCAGGAAATAGTTTTGATTCCTCTGTATTCTTTTAAAATCCTTAAAAAGCTTCTTAATTTTTTTTTTCGTAATCTGCCAAAACCTATATTTTGTTTTTAATGAAGCCGTGGGCTATTTGCACCTAAATTTTGTCAGGAATTGCCGGATTTTGTCTATTTAAATTATTTTAATTCGTTTCAAATTTACAATTAATTTTCTTTTTTTTCTAAGCTTCAAAATATCTCTTCAACTTAGTTGAATTTTTTCTAAGAATAATAGGCGTTCAATTGTTATTTATATATCAAAATTCAACAATTTTACTTACATCTTAAAATTTTTTTTAATACAAGAATTAAAATTGTAACGTTCAAAGTTTAGTTTTTTTTCTTTATTTTAGAATATTTCATTTAAAATTACTGATATTCAATGAAAATTTAGATATTTATAAATATTAAGTACTTGTTCTCTTTTCTAATTAAATATTTTGAAATATAATAAAAGCCTTTAATTATGAATATATTATTTTTAAGTCATTTAAAAGTTTAGAATAGTTTATAAAGTTTCAATCAGTTTCATTCAAACATTTGTTTAACTACCAAGTCTTTCTAATTGAAACAGTTTAATTTTAAAGTTAAAATCAAGAAATTCTTAAATTTTGAACTGATTGTGAATCGTCTTGTAAAATCAAGTACTTGTTCACTTTTTAATATATAAGTATAGATCAATTTTAAAATACATTCATTAATTCATATTCACAGTTGATGAACTAAACATTTTTTAATACAAAATCTACGATTTTAAAGGCTTCTAATTTTTAACTGTTTAGTCTTTGAAAATGCATTTTGAAATTCTTTAAATTAAAATTTAGGCTTACAAATTAAAAAACTTAAATAGAAAATGTTTAAAATGAAAGATTTTCGAATTACGCATTTTAAACTGAATGATATCATAATTGAAAAAGATGACAATTTAATTATTTTAAAAAACGGTTGAAATCAAAATTTGACAGAGTATTTCCCCTTAAAATGTGTAAAATTCCTGGTCAGAAAATAAATCCATTGTAATTTCTCGGTTTTACCCGGTCTCTTCAGATTCCCGGTTTTCCGGCCCAATAGCGACCCTAAATATCACTACTTACAAAAAAAATGATAAGATGCCACTATTTCTTCTCTTTCTGTTTAAAAATATGTTCGAAATTCAAAGTATTTTAAATTCACGTATTTTCTATTTCCGGAGCTACGGATTGTATGAAATTATCAGTTTTTTAAATAAATATCTCTTAAAATTGTACCATTTTAATTTTGACAATTTATTGGTTGAACATCTTAAAGTCCAAAACGTCCGAAATCGAACAATTTTATATTTCAATCGTACAGTTCCAAAGCATGATTTCTAAATTAAAGCGTTAGTTGTTGATATACTTTAAATTGAATATCATTCAAAACTTAATTATATATTGAAAGAGTTTTAAAATAAACAATTTGATCTAATCACATTCAAGTGTATAAGATATCAAATTGGAAGCATCCACAATTATGCAAAAAGCTTAGAATTTCTACAATATAAAAATTAATAAGTTCCAAATTTAACAATATTTGAAAGTAAGTGGCTTAAAGAATAAAGAGTACCAAAGAAAAGTATTCATATTTTATTAATATTAAAAATTTCAAAGTTTTCTGTTTCGAAAATAGTTCAAATCTCAAATCTTCCTCAATTTATAAGAATTCAAAGATAAAGGATTTCATTTTAGTTTTCTGAACTCGAATCTTTTATATTTGAATTAAAAGGAACAAAAAATGGGAATTTTTCAAGTTTAGAAGATAAGTTTATAAAAAGCTAGTACCTAGAAATTAATTTGGAATTGGAAAAACCATCAAATTAAGGAAAAAGTTTATTCAAGCAACTAATGAGTTTCAAATTTCAGAAAGAAATATTTAAGATGTACTTTCATGGAAGAAGTTTTAATTAAGACATGGGCATCCGTAAAATTGAAAGCTAATTTATTTTTAAATAATTCACAGTATTTACAAATTCCTGAGATTTAAAAACACTTAAAAATAAAATTTATCGTGTTTGGAGGGAATTTATTTATTTTATTCGAACTAGTAAAGTAGGGATTAATTTTCAAAAATGTTCTTAATCGTTGCAAATATTTCAAATTAAGAGATTAACTAATGCCATTATTCTTGATTATGATATTTTTTCTTCCTCTATAAGTCTCTAATTTTTCTGAAATGGAACTTACAGCATGAGGTTGAGAATTTCTTTTAAATTACTTTTAAACTGCCCTAAAAAGACCTGGAATTGGGAAATCAAAATTCTGTAGTAACCCTAGTATAAGGGTTAAGAAAATAGTAATTTTACAAATTAGACTTAGGATTTACACAGTAAAATCTGTTAGAAAATAAAAATAGCAGCATAGAATGTCTAATAATTTTACTGAATTCCTTTAAAATATTGTTGTCTTCAATATCTGTATGCTTTAAAACTTTAAAAAATTGAATGGGTTTAAAAATGAAATATATAAGTGCAGATATACAAGAAAAAGGGAAATTCAAGTTTGTTAATTTTTTATATATTTTTGTACCCGTATTATCGTTTGATCTACACTAACGGCGGAAATTATCTACACGCCTGTTTTTTGACCTCTTACTAAAGTGTTTTAATTTTTTAAATATTAAGATACAATCTTTTATGTGTGATACCACGAAAGGTAGTAAAATTATGCTTCCAATAAGTCCAAGTTGAAGGCATCATTTCTTTTTTGTAAAAAGATACATTGCAAAAAGCGTAAAATTTATGTCTTCGAAAAAGTAGAAGCAAGGACAATTCTTATTAAAAATTCTTCGACTTTTTTTAACCATGTTGCAATACCTTTTTATTATAAAAATTAAGGCACTTTCAATAGCTCAAAAATGTTAAGACGTGTAAACATTTTCCGCCTCGTGTAACATACACGATAAAAAAAAACATGCCACTATTTTATTAGTATGTTTCAAAATGCATGCCACGAATGACCCTATTTTTATCTCTGAAGTGAGTTCGAACCTGAATTAGTACCACCTTTATTATTTCTTCCTTGACTAAATAATAATGAGCACAAATCAATTTTAAATTTAAACGAAAAAATTTATTTAAAAATAAACCAAAACATTCAATTAAAATTGAACGAAAATGTCTCTGTATTTAATTTCTTTGCGTCATCAGCTTTTCATATATTGTCAAAAGTTCCTTAGATCAGAATTAGTTATTGATTAGTTATTTATTTAAAAAAAAAATACTTTAGAACAAATATTGTCTACAATTGATAATTAAGAATTTTATGTTCTAATGAATTAAACAAATTATGAAAAAATAAATACCCGATTGAATAAACAGTTGAAGTCGACGTGAACACAGTCGCCGGATTTTGAATCGAACAAAATGTTTTCTCCGTGACGATCTCCGAGTCCTAAAATGTATCCCACCATCGACATTACTGCTGTTGTTCTGATGTAAGCTGTACGAGCCTCATACCTGTATTTTGATAAAAAAATTAGTAATAAGATTAACGAAAAAAAATCAAAATTCCTGGATCAATTAAAAAAATTTCCAAGGATTTATTAAATTTAAGGTACCACTTTGAACTTACCATCCATATGGATCTGGAAAAGATAGTCGAAACCATTCGCTTAAAACTGGTGGATGAAGTGGTAACAAATTCTCCAGATATGCCTTTCTCTTTAGCTCAAGTTTTTCTTTAGGTTCTAAAAAAGAAAAAGTAGGAATTTATATTAATACAAAAGTTGTAAGAGCAAATATTTTATTTTACCATGTAATTAGTGAAAATATGTATCTATAGAAGTCGATTTTGAGATGTTACTTACTCACGAGGTGAACTCTCAGATCTTTAGTAGAAACAGTGATCTTCTTTTCTTTGTAAAGATTCATAATAATAGGGCGAAGACCGACTAGATTTGGTACCCATTCTATCAAACCACATTCTTCATTTAACGGTACTACACTCTGTAAAAAATGGAAAATTAACCGCAAAACTTTAACTTTAAAAGTTTCATTTATTATTTATATTAATCGTGTAACTTATTTTGGATTAAACTCCTGATAAAAGAAAGTGCATTAATTACGTAAGAATTATTTATGAAATTTTAGACAAGCCCCTCCCATATTCTAATGATTCGTAAGATTTTGGTGACCCCCCTCGCCTCTTACGTAATACTGTATATTTTTTATTCAACAAATCAATTATTTTCATTGTAACCGAGATTTAAAGTTATTTACAGTGACTTAAAAGGATTTTAATGTATTTTAAAGGACGACAAGTATTTCACAAAATTACATCATGTTTACGGAATACAATGAGATTTACTCAACTTTTTCGGGATTCCATCAGATTTTAAGAGATACCGAAATATTTCAACGGATTTTTAGGGATTTTAAGGAATTAAAAACATTTTCCGGTAATTAAAAAGGATTTTAATGGGTTTCAGGATATCTTAAAGGATTTAAACAAATTTCGAAACGTTGTAAAATAAGTCACGGGATTTCGAAGTATTTTAAAGAATTTCAAGAGATACCGAAGTATTATCCCAAATCTTGAAGGATGTCATGCAATTTTCATGGATTTCATAAGATTTTGAAAGATTTCACGGGATTTAAAAATATTTGCAAAGATTTTAAAGGATTTTAAGATATTTTAACGTATTGTAAGGGATCTTTAAAGACTTCAAGATGCATCCATGGATTTAAGAGGATTTCAAAAGGTTTAACGGAATTTCAAAGACTGTCGAATATTAGAAACGATTTTAAGCGATTTCAAGAGATTCGTAAATATTCCCCGGATTTTAAAGATTTCAATGAATTTTTAAGGAATTAAAAAAATTTCAAAGGACCTCGTAATATTTTAAAATATATCACGAAATTTAAATGATTTAAAGCGATTTCTTAAAAATTTTAAAAGATTCCCACAGACTTCAAGAAACTGCTATGGAATATTAGGACTTCGCGGAATCTCAAAAAATTTTAAGGACCCCCACAGTTTTTAAAGGATTTCAAGGGATTTCTAGAGAGCTCAATCGTTTTAAAGGTTTTTTCAATACATTTTATACAGTATTTATGAAATTCAAAAAATTGAACGGAAATATTCACTGGATTTAAAAACTATTAAGGAATTTACAAAATTGCAGGGCTCGGATCGAATAGAAGGCGTAAAAATGTCGCATTAGTACATAATTCCTATTGATTTTCAAATATTATTTTCTCAATCAAAATAAACTTGAAAGTTAAAACGATTTTTTAACAATAGTCATTCATCTTAAAGGATTGTAAATCTGGGTGTAAAATGTTTTTTTTTTAACTGTTAAACTTGTCAACTTCGGTTCTGTTTAAATGAGAGAAGTTTGCAGTCTGCATCCATTTTGTGGTTCAAGAGCATTAATTTTCAACACTTTAAACTTGAAATGACTACCAAATTAGAGTTTTCAATTTGCGATTATGCAATTTAAACATAAAATTATCAGGCTGGCCATTATTTTTCAAATTTTTGGCTCCCAGCTTACCCGGAAAATATTCGAGATTTTTCCCTGTTAAAACAAAATATAACTTTTGCAAGAAATCGATTGACGCGTAAATCGCGCATTCTCGTCTTTGGACTTTTATTTCCTAACATGAGAAATATGTCAATTTAAAAATCCACCATGTAACCAATTTTTTAATATTACGCTTTAAGTATTTTTAAAACAGTAAATAATAATTTTGAATTGAA
>NC_046664.1:65339017-65341570 GCF_010883055.1 Belonocnema kinseyi
TTTTTGGACAATTTAATACGAAAAAGAAGTTATTGTATAATTTCTAAATTGAATCCCTGCAAAGTAAACAATTATATTTTGAATTAAAAACAGTCTAAATTAAATATGTGATTAAAAATGTCTAACTTTTGAATTTGAAAATTTTTAAATTTAAAGCGATTAAGATTTGACAATTTAATTTTGAAAAAAATACTGTATCTTTCAAAGTCAAACCTTCTGAAATTTTAAATTGTTATTACATTACAAAATTAAAATTGAACATTAAAGGCGATTAGATAAATTTGTATAAAATGAAAAAATAAATTGAATTATACTAAAAAAACTTTCAAGCTAGATAGTAATTTTAAATGGGAAACATTAAAAATGAAAAAAAAAATCTACTCCAGAACACTTCATGTAAAACTCAAAAAATGTATAGTTATAAATTTTAGTTGCAAAATTAAAACCTATGAAAGGGAAAATTTTGAAACTGAGCATTCAGAATGAAAATTCGGAAGTCTAAAATTGTAACTATTTAAAATTACCGAAATGATTCAATTACTTTCATTTTTATCTTTTTTATTTCAAACTTAATTTTTAATTTTCTAATTCCAAATCTTCATTTAGAATTATTATTCAATCTTGAAATTTTCTAATAAAATATTTCTCAAGTTTGAATGATTTACTTGTTAACATTTTCAACTAAAAATCGTAAAATTTTAAGATATTTCATTGAAAATTAAAATAAAGAATACGCAACGAGAAGTAAAGGAAGGTTAAATGGGGTAAATGACGGGATATTAAGAGAGGAATTCCTGAAAAGGAGATGGAGAGTTAAGATATAAGAGAAAATAAGATGAGATGAATCAGAGGGGAAATTGTGGAGGTAAAGTTCGGAAAATTATGGAGGGGAATTAGGGGAAATGATTGGAAAATAGGGTGGGAAGTAAGGGGTGGACTAGTAGCCTAAAAATCCTTACGTAATTAATGGACGCTCCCTATCAGTTTTAAACTTTAATAATATTCACTTAAAATTTAAATTTAAAAATATTTGTAATATATTAAATATTTAAAAGAAAAATAAAGAAATTATCATACATACATAAGTCCTGATATAAAGTCTTCTCTGTCTCGATTCTGGATCTTTTTGGAGGTACTTATTTACAATATCGTTGAACTCCATCAAACGGAAATCTCTCCGAAGATCATCTTTTGGTTTACACATGAAAAGGTAATTATTTCCATCCGAACCTTTCAATGTTATCCTTCTTGGTCGTTGAAGCGATGGCATCAACGTTACTTTTTCTGCAATTCCTACTATCTGAACCCAGTGTCTATAAATAAATAAAAAAGATCGACCAGATTACTAGATTCTAAGATGAGAAACTAAAATTGATAAACTTAAAAAAATGGGCGTTCTACCTTGAAAAAGGCTCGTGGTTTTTCAGCGACTCTCCTTTCAATGGAAGATGAAGTTTCCTGAATTTTGAAGTTGGCATCATTATCGCACTGAATCTTGGATTTCTTAAAAGATCTGGCAATTTTTTTGATAATATAGAAACAGTCGTGGTGGATATAGTCTGCAAATAAAAAAATTAAACTTCTTATTTCTGCCGAGTTGAGATTTCTTTTCATTATATTAAACTCGAATGAGAAATTGTTTAGCAGTGCACGAATTACTCAAATGTATTTTTGCATCCTTCCTGTTATAAATTTTCGAAATTTCAAGTAAACAAATGAATTACCTGAGGTACATCATTGTTCGAAAGTTCAATGAGTCTTGCCCACAGGTCACGAAAATCATTCACGAGCTTTCTCATTTCGGGGGTCCTCATTTTTTCGTGACTTAATATTTCCTCACAGCGAGTTTTACGCATTGGGTAAGCAGACTAATAAATAATATTTCATAAATTAAGGAAATGAATATTAATATTCCGCAGATTTAATCTTAAGTTATATGATAATAATATAAAATTAAGCTAAAAAGACCGACCAGTTCATTGATTCAAGCCTTCAAGATTAAACAGTTTTTAAACTTGGCTTTCAAAACTGAAGATTAAAAATTGAAAAGTTTAATAGAAAAAGATAGGAAATAAGTAAAATAGAAAACAAAAATTCTTACATTGTCAACCGAAGCCATCATCCAAAGACAATGCTGAGGGTGAGCAGCGATTAATTTCACGATAATTGTCCTTAACGTTACTTGAACTTCCTTAGACGGATGGCAAATTCTGGAGACGAGTTGGCTGAATGTTGTGAGCCACGTAAAAGTCGGTAGTGAATCCATAAATATTTCTGAAATTATGAATTCAATAAATAAAATATAATTTGTGTTATATAATCCAACAAAAAAAGCATGATAATTCTTCAAAAATCGCGATAAATACCTATCATTTTGGTCATTTTTGATAAACCTTCAGTTTGAAGTTTGTCTACAGTACCAGCCTTCGTACATTGTTGGGTGCGGGAAGCGAATTCCAAAAAAATTGTCAAAAGTTTTGGCATTGATTGATGGACGTATTTGCAACCATACATTAAGGATTTTCCGTAATAGTTTATCATGTGCACTTGCAT
>NC_046664.1:65341670-65398091 GCF_010883055.1 Belonocnema kinseyi
ATTTGGGTTTAAATTGAAAATATCTTTGGAATAACCCAAATAAATTATTCTTTATATCTAAAATTAAAAAAATTTTATATTTAAAATAAATTTCATTACCGTCCTACACGGTCCTTTTCATCATCTGACATGGCATCAACCAAAGACTCGTAATACTGGGCAATGGCAACGTAACTTTTTTCCCAACATCGCCACACTTCAACTGCTTCTTTGAAATTTACTATATTCGTGCGGGCGTCCACATTCAAGGTCTCGTGATTATATTTCGCAAACAAGAGTTTTGCCTAAAAACAAAATAGCTTAAACTTCTTTTAGGTAGCCACAATAGTCTCAGAGAAAAATTCCTGGGGGTTTCCCGATTTTTAAAAGATTTCAATTTCAATTGGAAATTTATTTTACAATAAGGTTTAAAGTCACATTTCCACTAGTAATGCTTTGAGTTTGGAAAAAATTTGCAAAATTTATATACGAGTTAAAATTAAAATATTATTTGAAATCCTATAGATTTGCGATTATTAATGTTTAAATTAAACATTATACATACTATTTTGAGGAATTTAAATTTCAAACCAAACAGTTTTTTACTTTTTAAGAAGGGCTGAGCGGTTTAGTGCATAGAAAACTTAATTATCAAGTCAAAAAATGTCAGTGCTGTTACTCTATAATTACTGTACATTTTAAGAGAACAAGTTTATTTTACTCAGAAATAATTGAATAGCACATTATACAACAAGGGGCGAAAGGAGCAGATTTTTCCCGCTAGTGGGTTTACTGCCCGATCGAGAAAATTGTTCCCGAGGTTGCGGTTTATCAACGCTGGGAAAAATCTTCTCACGAGGGCAGTAATTACCCGAGGGACAAGTCTACTTTCGTCCCATGTTATATATAGTATTTTATTCCACTCCTGACCGTGGCCACCTTTTGGCCCTGAAAAGCGGGTCCGAGGCGTTTTTTTATAGCTTTGTTCGCACCTCGAATTCTGATCGAATAATTTTTACTTTCGCCACGTAAATTTCACTTTCGCCCCGCAAATGAGATTTGCGGGAAATATATGCTACTTTCGCTCCTATTAGCAGGGGAAAAAGGTGGCCATTTCGATCGAGTGTGGAATAAAACGCATATTTTTAATCTTTTTTAATACCAATTTTAAAAAAAATGTTAAATCAATAAAGATTTTTAGATTAATCCATAATTTTTTTAATATTATTTAGAAACGGTGTCGATTTTATCATTTTTGTAAACAGTACTTATTGGTATTTAAAAAATTTTTTTTTTAGATTCAAGTTTTCTCCCGGTAAAATAAATATTTACCTGTTGCAATATGTATTGAGTAACAGCACTAGTATTTTGTATGTGAGAATTCATTCAGTTATCTAAGGACTTTCTTGCCATGCTTGATGCTCCTTAATCGCATTCAAATTAAAATTTGTTTAAAAATGAAAAAAAGACTCGCCTCCAGATATAAACTAAACATTTTTAATGTTCCATATTAAATAAATTAAAAATGTAGACTTTGAAAAAGACAGTTTTACTACTAAATCTAAGAACGCAAAAATTTTCGGGTGGAAAATAAATAAATAACGACTTACTTTAGCACACTGCTTCCTTTCCTCAGTAAACTCATCTGGTGGTGTTTTCTTGTACGTATCCGCAGATTTAAAATGTTGATCGAAACACCGCTTTAGAGTTGCAAATGCATACTCTTGATTTCCCTTTTGCCAATACAATTGAGCTTTCTCTATTTCAACTTCCTGAGGTCGACACATTTCTTCGGCAGAAAGAACGTGCATATAAGCTTGTTGATATAATCCAGCTTTCCTAGCAATCTTGGAACTCTTCAACCAAATTTTTCCAATTTCCTCCTTTAACACAGAATTCTCGGTATTGTGGTTTTCCAGCTGGTATCGCAGTGCCAAATCTAAAGTAGCTCTTCGCATACTCAAGACAAATTCGACACCTGTGGATGCCTTCACCAATTGAAATCGTTTATCCCACTCTTCAAAAATACTCGGCACAGTTTCAACGTTTTCCAAAATCTTTTCCGTCGCTTTTTCAAATTCATTGAGTATATGCAACTTCATTATGTGGGAATAACTGTGCTCGTAAGCACCGGGATGAGATGCTGCTGCCAGTAAAGATAAAATCCTCTTCTTAACAGAAATCAAATTAGGCTGTACGCTATTTTTAAGGTCTTCCAAAAAACTATGCTTCAAGTTCTCAGTTTCGTCTAATTCTCCAAAGTGTGCGAGTCTCCACAAACATTCTTGTTCAACCATCAGTGGCTCCAATTCGGGTCTACTTTCTAGAACTCCCTTCGTAATACTCATGGCAGTGAAGGGCTGATTAAGACTCAGATAACACTGAATCATACCCTGCAGATATTTCGGTTCCGGCACTTTTTTCTCGACGATTTTTTCATAACAGGTCGCAGCATCTTGGAATTCTCCTCTGACCTCGTGAGCCAAAACTAATTGTTGAAGAGTCGGGCACTGATTTTGAGATGCTAGGACACCAGAGACACCATCTGGCTCTTCAAGCTGCAGGTATATTTTAGCGAGAAGATCGCGTTCTTCTTTGACGGAGAGAGCGTCTTTTTTGAGAGCCATGTGTTCTTCCAAGTACATGAGAGCACGGTGATATTCGTAGGATTTGTAGCAGCCTTGAGCGAGAACGAGGCCATTGAGTTTACCACAAAAGTTCTGAATCGATACGTATTTCTTGTCTCTCTCTAGGCGACGTTCTCGGAGCCACCTCTGGAGATGCTCGAGTGTCAGGAAGACGACTTGGGAACATCTCACGCGTTTTGCTTCATCCGAAACTCTGGTACTTGATGATTCTGCATTGAAGACTCGCAAGGGTCGATTGTTCATCAACTCTGGATCTTTTGTTGATTGCTCATTGCCTGTTATGACAGCCAACATTTCCTCGGAAATTTTCGTCCATTGTAATTCTGACCCATTCGCCACTATGTGTGCTGGAAATTAATTATTTGCGTTGTTAACCCTAGAACGCCCCACATGGGTCTGACAGACCCAGGGGTGTTATTCTCACTATTATATCTCCTAGGTTAGTTGATGCAAATAATTGATCTATTCACGAAAAAAAAAAGTATGAAATATCCTGACGCCGTATATTCCGTTAGCGACTTCGGTGGCGTTTCACGTTAATTTTTGGAAAGGTAAGTATATTTTTTTACTCAATCGAAAATTAATTAAGGTGAACTGCATGCACATTTTATTAAATATAAAGTTAATAATAATTAGTTGAAAAAATATAGTGCATGTTTAGTGTTTACGTAGTGTGCATGCTATAATTACATGATTTTTTAATTTGAAGACTCGTTCTACGGTAAATTGGGTGCGTTGGAGATACGTCTAAACTATGCTGTGTTGACTCCATGCGATTAATTGTCAGTTTTGTCTAAATTTTTAACTGTTTTTAAAGCAATTTGCAATAAAAGAGCTTTCCTATATAAAAGTGACTTAACTACAATGTTTTTTCTGAGCCCCTTATTAAATCCTTCAATTTTTCGAAAGTAGAAAATTGATCAAGTTAGCCACTTTAAATAATTATACTTTTTTTCAGTAAATGCAAATCAAATATTTTTTCCTTACAGAGCATCTTATTTACACTGAGAAACCAACAATTATTTATTTCTTGTATCTCATGTTTTATTTAAAATGGTTACTTCCAACTTGAAATCAAATTTTATAATTTTGAGGAACTTATAAAGTATTAAACTGAAATCGAACTCCATTCGAATATTATGTACCATTTTTATCGTCGAAGTAAATTTTAATCTGACTAAAATTATTCTCTTTTGGTCCTTCTATAATTATAATACTTCCAGTATTAATAGACTTAACTTCTTATCCTGCAACAATTTAAATTTTTTATTCAACACTTTTGAATGCTTCAAGCTAAAATTATTTTATAATTTCAATTCAAAGTTCAGCTACGTTAAATTAAAACATTTTTAATTATTTAATATTGGTTAAATTTCAAAATCTTGTAATTTCTATTTTTCCATATTAAAGACGTCAAACTTATTATTATTTAACTATTAAATTAAGGGTTTCAATGATATACTATTGGATTTGCAATTACTCAAATTATAAAAATTTCAACTACCTATTAATGTTTTTAGTTTGAAATAAATATCTTAAATCTAGAAAATTTCTACTACAAATGTTGAATTTCAAAGAATATATGCAGATTTTTAAGTATCTAATTTATCATGTTTCGACTTAAAACTATTCAATTTTGAACATGATAAATTAGAAATTCTTGAACTATTATAAGATCTCTATTTCTAATTTATACTTTTTTCATAAATTTAAATATTAAAATAAAAAATATTATATATAGGTATTGGGATCCGCTGCGCTGCAATGCGCCATCTATTTTTCAATACGGCCAAAATGTGAACTCGCGAAACCAGGTAGGATTTTTAAGATGCATTTTAATTTGGCTCTGAATAAACGTTTAAAATGGAACATTTTCGAATATTCAACGTCTCGAATTAAATCGATCAAAATTTAGACTTAAAAATTAAAATGGTCATAGTCAAGTCTTCCAAATTACAATTCGTTAACAATTTTAAAACGAACTACTCAAAAAATTAATTTAGTTAGTGAAGAAACTAACCTGCAATATGTGGAATGAAAAATACGACTGTTCGCACATCGCGTTTAAAAGCCGGTGTCGAAGTCGTCAAAATTTTTTTAAGCGTAGGATTTTCAACGCTTCGCGACATGCTCATTACCCAATTATAAGCCCAGTTTTCAAAAGTCGTTCCCATGTCAGTCCTAAAAATTGAAAGATATCGTTAAATTTACTGACTAATAATTTGATTTGCAAGTCCAAGACTTGAGATATCCTTGCGAATCGAAAACGCACCCGTAAATCGGATGAGGATACTCATTCTGAGTTTCAAGAATCTGGATCATATAGCGAGAACTCAAGAAGGGAAAAATCATCTCCTGAATCGTGAAGGGCATACTCTCCCAATAACAGCTCTTAGCGCTTTTTGGTGAAATCTCATAAGCCTTCAGTATTTCCTGTATCGCTAGAGAAAAGCAGCCTGTGTCCTGTGTGCTTTTCTGCATCTGGAATCCTCTTGCGAGTTCGATAAGCGCCTCACAAGCAAACTCTTCATTTGTGTCAGATATGAACTTCTTATCATCTCTTGAAACAATTCTTCGAGGTAGGAGACTGGGCTCCACAGCTCCGAGTTCTCCGAGACATTCTCCGTAAGCTAATTGGATTGTCTCATCCTTATCCCTACACCCAGCCATGAGTGCATCCAAAAGCTCAAGAATCAATGGATGAACACTCGCGTTGCTAAGAATTAGTTCGTTAAGTTCGCTTCGATGTTTCGCGAGAAACTTTTTTAAGTGGATTAAGGCTCTTAAACGAACGTTATCCGTTTCGTGTCCTATACGTTTCAGCCACAAACTTAGCTCTTCTTTAACGCATTCTGGTTTTCTGCGCCTGATGCAGTTTGTCACGATACTCGAGATATTTATGGAAACGTTGAGATCTTCAATAAAGAACAATTCAGGAATGTAAGGTGAGAAGGCTTCCTCGTTTTTGACAATCAAATATTCCAGCATTTCGTTTGTTTCTTTCGGGTAGCTTTCTAATAAAGGCACAACTGAAGAGAAAATTGTCGGTAGCAATGGTCCCAGGTCTTCTGTCAAGGTGCTAAAAATAAGAGACATTATTTCGATTTTAGAAAGAATAGGGTGACCACTCAAGGCTCAGAAAAAATGTCCAATCATTTTCCAGGGGTTTCGCGATTTCAGGATTTTCCCCTAGTTATTTAAATTTTCAAATTCAAACCTTCAGGAATACTAAATTTATAATTTAAAGTTTAATTTCATACCAGATAGGTTTTTATGCTTCAACTAAAAATTGTGCATCTTAAAGCGCTTTTAAAAACTGACTAATAAACTTTTCCAATCTAATTTTTTTTAAAATGTAGCGCTTTCTATTTAAACGAATTTCTTTCAATTTGAAGGGATTTTGAGGATATCAATTGGAAAGGATTTTAATTGGAAAGAATATAAAATACAGTATATTAGATTATTGATCACTCAACTTTCGAGTTCCAGATTTTAAGATTTTAAAGATTTCAATGATTTTACACACTTTAAAGACTTTACAAATTTCACAGATTTCAAAGATTTCAAAAGATATCAAAGATCGGACTTCAAAATCAAGGCTTTTACAACAGATTTCCAGATCAATGATTGAATGCGAAAAGATTTAAATTACGATAATTATATATTGCTTTCAATTGGAAATTAATTTGTTAAATCTAGAAGGGTTCAAATAACAAAGGAAGGGTGTCGTGGTATAACTATGTACACTACCGTGCAAACTTTAGGCCACATCTTTTTTATGACTGAATAAATTATCCTAATTTTAATTATACCGGAACTAAAAAATTTCTCTTTAAAAGATTGTTTTCGAAATTATGTCTAAAATAAGAGCAGAGTGAAGCCAATTTGTATAGTTTTAAGCATATAATGCAAAACAGTGTCAATTTCAATGTTTTCTTAAATTTTCAATAACTTCTGAAATAGTCAACATTTTTCAATATTCTTGGGTTAATTTTAAAGCTTTTTTTCGCCGTATCACAACAGCTTATGAGTATAAATCGTATAAATTTTCTTTTTGAATTGCTGCAAGACTTGAAGTTGTAATAAAAAAATTGGAAAAGTTGCAATATTATTTTTGTAAAATATACGAAATATATAATCTTGAAGTTTCTATGTAATTTCCTCAAAATACATTTTTATATAACTTTTATTCTGATTTGCCTACAGATAAGATGTTTTCAAATTTTTTCAACATTTTTATTACAATTTCAAGTTCTTGCAATTCGAAAATAAATTTGTTACAATTTATATCCGTAAGCTATTCTGATACCATGAAAAAATATCTTCAAAGTGAGCCCAAGAACATTGAAAAATGTTGATTATTTTGGAAGTTATTAACAATTTAAGAAAACATTCAAATTTACACTATTTTTGCAATGTCTACTTAAATAGTTACAAAATGCAAATAAACTAACAAATATAAAAATACCACGGTATGTAGCATTGTAAAACTCATATTTTTTTTAAAGAAACGATCTTTTAAATTGAATGTTGTACTTTACAACCTTCTATTTGTCTCGTGGTGCGTTTATAATATTTCAGGCATGTTTTACGTTAGCTGGAATTTAAAAAAAAATCCATGGACTTACACGGTTTGGACGACAGTCGATTTTTGATGATATGTACTCGTCTCTCGAAAAATATTAACTTTGTCGAAATATTTTGGTTAATGAAACCTTTAAAGCTCCGTAAAATCACGAATGAACTTTCTTATTTTTTTGTTTTGTTTTTAGAATCGATTTTTGAGAAGGTTTTCTTTCTCCTGAAAAATTGGTCCCAACGGGCTTACATGCTTTTGCCGAGAAACAGTTCAATTGTTGAATTTCGAACAGTATATAGACTTGAAACGATTTAATTCTAATTTAGCAAGTTTTGAACTAAAATTATTCAATTTTGTAAGCTAGGAAATTAAAATTCTTAAGGGGAGATTCTGGTCATAAGTTTTCAAAAAAGTGAAAATTTTTTTTCTTCATATTTGGGTAGTAAATACTTCTAGAAATAGTGTAGAATTAATTTTAAAGGTCAATAAAAGGTCAAGAACAAGGATAAAAGAGGCCGAAGCAGCTACAGCGCCCGAGCGGACTTTCACGATAGAAAACTTTAAACTCGATTTTCTCGAAACTACATTTTTTGACACCTTCGACAAATTTATTTGGAAACTAATTAACCAATTGATTTGAAATTTGGACAGCTCATTCTTCAAGTGTGTCTCTATCGTGTGAACTACGATCATGAACCAATATTGTTAATTAACAAAGTTATGAACAATTTAACTTGCAAAAATGAGGTCAAAAAGTTCAAAAGTCCGCCATTTTGTTTTTTTTTTCTAAAAAAAATTCTGATTATAGTTCACACGATAGCCAAAACTATACAGATTATAAATCTTTTTTATTTTTTGATTTCGGGTCAACCGTTCTCGAAATATTTGAGCGAAAGCTAGAAAGGAGGACATTTTTGAGGCCGCCATTTTGTAAACAAAAACAATAAAAAACAAAGAAATTTTTTTTTTTTATTAATTCAACCTCTATACTTTACACTGTAAAAAATTTGGAAGAAACACATTATTTTTACTATTAAATAAAATTCTTTGAAAAATACAAAAATAAAGACATGGATGACCAGAATCTCCCCTTAATATAAAATAATCAACAAATACTTTTGCATATTTGAATCGAACAGTATTTCATTTTAAATGTTGCAAGTTCAACTAAAATTTGAAAAAGGGTCTCAACCCGATTAAAAAAAAATTAAATAAGAGACAAATAACAATTTAAAGTTGAAAGATACAATTTCCAATGAAAGCCTTCCACACTAAACGATTTTATAGTTAATAATTCAAATTGAACATTTAAGATAATTTAAAAAAGAACTATTTCAATCTAATATTTTTATATCATACTGTCTAACTTTTGAAGTAATTTTGTAGAAAATAGGAAAAAGTTAGTTTTAACCTACTTGCGCAAAAAAGCATCCCAGGCTTGATAAGACAATTTTCTAAATCCAGGTCTAGTAAATCCCAGAAGCATTCGTAAAGTCGCGAGGATTTTGTAGCGAAGAGGCGTAATGTATACAGGACCCATGAATCGCATCAGTGTCGCTAAAGAAGCGATCGCACATTGCTGAGTGTACTCGTCTGCCATCTTGCTAATATTCACCTCCAAAGCGACTAACACTCCGTGCAAATAAGGATTGAGATAGGCAGTCTAGAAAAATCAAAGAAAGCAAGAAAAATAATAGGGAAATTAAAAATCACGAATAAGCGTAGGATTCTTTTTGAAACGGAGAGGCGACGGAGAAAAGAAGAATTTGACAAACAAGGAAAGAAAAAAAGTAAGATTTAGAAAAAGCACTATAAAATCTGCGGGATAAGCGAAATATTTAAGATTTTAGAAAAAATTGTATTACTCACGATTTGTTCTAAATTGTTTGTTTCGAATTGCACCGGGCCTTGTCCGTTAAATCTGGACATTACTTCGAGACAGAAAATCACCTTTTCCGTTTGTGCGTGAAATTGCAGAAACAATTCACTGAAAATTTCCTGTTGATTAAAAATATATATTAGATTCGAAAAGTAGAATTATGAACTCGATAGCTATGATAGTAGTCTCGACAGCAAAATTGCATATTTTTTATTTACCTCAAAGGATCTGCTCATCAAATACTGCATATCACATTCCGTGATTTTTGAAACAAGTTTCAAACACTTTTCGCCGATATCTGAATCTTCGATGAGAAAAGCATGAGCGCATATGTGCTATATAAAAAACATATTTTAGAAACTAATAATTTAGACAGATATATCAGACTGACACAAACCAAAATGCTCCCAAGACAGGAGAAGTAGGATGATTTTTCACAAAAATAGGAAAATAAATTCTTTTGAACAAAATTAATGTTGGTACCATATTAAATTCACTATAAAAGCCTTAAATTCCTAAGATTTTAAGTTGGAACATATTGCATTTTCAACAAAGCAGCTGCGTTTTAAATAAAAAAAGACAATTTTTCAAAAATAAAGTTTAGTTATCAAGCTAAAAAGTTGAATGTTTTAGAAAAAAAAATCTTTCAAATCCTTTGCATGTACAACCATATAGTTAAACTTTCAAACTACAGTGATGAATAAACAAATAAAAGTAAAATTATTCCACTTCAATCAAGAAATATAAATTCACAAAAAAAATAGACGAATTAAAATGAAAAAATATAGTTTTTACACTTTCCAACAAAAATGATGAATTTGTAACAAAATAGTTGAATTTTCAAACAAAAATGATTAAACTTGAATAAAAAAACACAAGCTTTAAACCAAAAACAGGCTTTTCTCAAAAGAATGTTATTTTTAAAAAAATTGAATTTAAACCAAGAAGAAAAAATTAAAAAGAAAAATTCATTAAAAAAGAACAAATGCACAAGAAAACAGTTGAATTTTCGAACATAAAAGATGACTTTTTTTACACAAAATAGTAGCATTTTCAACCAAATAGTACAAATAGTACAACAACAAGAGACGAACTTTTTATAAGATAGTTAAATGTTCAACAAAATAATGAAATTTTTAACCAAATAGTAAAAGTTTTAATTAAAAGATACAAATTTCTAGCCTACAAAAATTAATTTTTAAACAAACAAGATTAAACTTCAATCAAAAGCCGTTGCATTTTCAACCAAGTGGTTGAATTTGCAACAAAAAAGTTATATTTCAAGGAAAAAATTCCCTATAACTTTACTATTTCAAATTATGAAAATAAATAAATAATCTTTAATTGTGGTTATTCATTAAAAAATTGTTTTAACGATTTCAATCAATAAAAAATTTACTTTAGAAAATTGTAAACAGTAGAGTTGTAGATAATGTTTTTCCTGTGCGACTAAGCCATTACTTATCAATATTCAAGCATTTTCCAAAATTTGGTGAGAACCGACAGTTAGAAAAAATTTAATTGCAAAAAATATTGTTAACAACATTTTTTTTGTAAGCTTTACAATTTTTTCATGAAAAATTCTTTTTATTTGAAATTACATCATCAGTAATATTATTTTTATTCCTGAAATCGTAGTTTCTCGATAACAGGGTAAACAGAGGAATTCTTTCAAAGGGACAAAAGAGGCGATTGGGAAAAGAGTGTGAAGTCTGAGATATAGAAAATACTTTGTAAAACCAAAATCAGAAAGCTAGAATTTGAAAGATAAAGATTCTAAAAAAAGTTAAATTATTGAATTAAAATTAAATACCTGAAAGTGATCTTTTAGCAACTCCTTTTTGTCGACTCGATTTGGTTCTGCTATATCTTGAAGCAAAGAAATCGCTTTCGGCGTTTTAACAATGTGGGGAATTAAATGGCTCACAGCGAGATGAACATCTTTTCGCAATATATGTGCAGCTCCTTCGTATCCAACGCATGTGGCGACTCGGTGAATTGACGCCACCATATTGTATTTATAATCCACATAATTTTGTACTGACATTTCCATCATCATCTACAATTGAAGAAATGTGTTAAAATTAAGGGGCCATCCATAAATTACTTCACAGCTGTTTTTGAACAAATCAACGTTATAGAAAATCTATATATCCAAAATATATTAAGTTAACGTTTATTAATTTCATAATAAACATTTGCAATAACGTCATAAAGACTTTACATCATTATAATTGGATTAGTATTCTGATTTTTTTTAATATACTGTAAAAAACTACCCACAAAAATTTTTTTTCACAATTTTTCAAATTACTACTACCCGCTAAATCATTCAATATTTTTTAAGTTTATCAGGTTAATATAAAATATATTTCAAAGAATTCAAAAGAATTTAAAGGATTTTCCAATATTTTAAAGGATTTTTAAGGATTTCCAATGGATCCCACAGGCTTTTTTAAGATTTTCGAGGATTTCAGTATTTTAAAAAGATTTTAAAGGCTCCAAACAAGATATTATAATGAATTTTACAGGATCTCAAAAGATTTAATAGAAATTTAATTATTAAATTTAAATAATTTCAAATTGAGGGATTTCAAAGGATTTAAAAGTTAGAAGAGATTTTCCAATTTTTCTAGGCAATGCCAAAGATTTTCAAGAATTTAAAAGAATTAAGTGTATTAAAAAAAATATCCATAAATATACAGTTTTTTTACAATTTTTGAAATTACTCTAACTACAGAAAAATTCATAATTTAATAAGTATATCGCGCTTTGTGCTATTGACTACATACACTCTTAGATATTGTGATCTATTTTTCTATATTATGATCGCAATCGTTTTTGTAAATATTTAGGTCATTTCAGGTTATGGCTAGCTTGTTGAAAAATCTAGAAAAAAGCATAACTAATATTAAATAGTTGAGGATAAGTGCCAGTAATTGAAAAAATGAAGTTTTTGATGAATATTTCTCTACTAAAAATATTTGGAAAAATACTTAACAAAAGCGGATGGGGGGGGGGTGAAATCACCCTTTTTACCAATTGTTACATGGGGGAGGCGATCGCTCAAAAATTGGCTAAAACTGGGTTACTTTTTTATGGATGGTCCCTTATTAATTCTATTAAATTTTGGAGTTGAACTTTTACAAGAGATTTTTCAGAAATTTCAATCCAACCGAATCTTATCAAACTCGTCTTAAATCAAGAGTTGAACTAAAAAAAATCTGATTTAAAAATGATAGATAAGTCATAAATCTGTCTGTCTTGCATGGGTTACAGGATTGCCAACATTTCAATTACAGCTAAAAATCCTAATTTCAGAATTATAAATATAATGTTTATGTGTGAAACTTTTGGATTCTTTTTATAAACAACACATTTTTAAACCTTTAATATATTTTATGAACTCTTCTAAAAATTAAAAGAATGAGCGCTCTTAGATCAAGCGCATTTTCATTTTGAGGCTTTCAAAACAATTGATTCATAACCTACCTCCATAAAATGTTTCCGATACCGTACGTACATCTCTTTTGGACTCAATTCATGAAACGCTGCCACTTGTTTGAAAGCCACAGTCGCAAAAGCAACTTCTCTTGATCCTGAGAGCGGATGTAATATTGTCACAATGAAAAGACTCAGAATTCTTCTTTCTGTTAAATGAAGACGAACGCTGAAGCAAAACCCAATAAAAATCAATCAGAATAATCAATAGAAAATAATTACTCTTGCATAGACTTCACAATCTCAAAATCCTTCAAAAACATGGAAAATAGGGTGATTTTTTTTACGAAAATAGGGTAATAAATTTTTTAAAATAAAATTAATGTATAGATAAAATATTTAATTCAATATGAATTTTCAACAAAAAGTTAACTTTCTGTCAAGAAATATGACTTTTTAAAGCAAGCGTAGAGTTTTTAAGCTAAAAAGTCCAATGTTTTAGGAAAAATAAGTATTTTAAACCCGAAAATATTAATTTTCAACAAAAACTTTAATAGTAGTTAAATTTTCAATCTACAAAGGTGAATTTTAAACAAATAGCCGAATTTTTCAAATGAAAAAAATTAAAATTCAATCCGAAACAGTTGCATTTTCAACCAAATATTGAAATTGTTAACCTACAAAGACGAATTTTAAAACAAATAGTTGCATTTTTTAGCAGACAGTTAAACTTTCAATCCAAAAAGACAAATATTCTGTCCAAAAGTAAGCTTTTGTTGACAAAACAGTTTAATTTTCGAAGAAAAAAGATGACTAACAAAATAGTTACATTTTTAACAAAATAAATAAATTGGAAACAAAATAATTCAATTTTCAACCTACAAAAATGTACTTTCAACTAGATAGCTGAATTTTAAATTTAAAAAGATCAATTTTAAACAAGTAAAAACATTTTCAACAAAATAATGAAATTTTTAACTAAAATTATGAGTCTTAAAGAAAATGAATTTTCTACAAAGGATTTCAACTTTAAACAAATTATTTGAATTTTCGACAAAAAATATAAATTTTAAACAGAAAATGTCAGAGTTGAAATTTTAACAAATACGCTTTTAATCTTAAATAAAAAACTCTTAAATTCAACTAAAAAAGATCAAATTTTCAACAAAATAGTTAAAACATTAACCAAAACAGATTATATTTCAACCAAATAGTTGAATTTTCAATTAAAAAAGATCAATTTTCAACAAAATATATAAATTTTCTACTATAATGATGAATCTTTAACCAAAAAAATCATTTTTCAACAAACGACTTCAAATTACAGCAAAATATGTAATTGAATTTTGCACAAAAAGATTAATTTTCAACAAAAATTTAATTTTTGAAATTTCAACAAAAAAAGACAAATTTTCTACAAAATAGTTAAACCCTTAAACAAATCAGATTAATTTTTTTAGCAAAAAAAGTTCTCGGAATTTGTGATCATGTTTTCGAATTTTCAAGTCAAAAAGGTAGATTCTCTACAAAGTTGAATTTTCAACCCAAAATGTGAATTTTTAGTTCAAATTATTAATTTAATAAAAAAAAATTCTCAACTAAACAATTGATTTTCAACCAAAAAGATGAATTCTGAACAAATGATTTCAACATTGAACACATTAGCTCAGTTTAGAATATAAAAGGATATTTTTTCATCGAAAAACGATCAATTTTTATCAAAAAATGAAATAATTAAATTTTCAGTTGCGAAAATTATTATAAAACGAAAATAAAACGAATTTTCAACAAAATAGTTCAATCTTTAACACAGGAAAAATTTCAAAAAAGGAATTCAACTTTAAACAAAGCCACATTTTCGACCAAAAAGGATTACTTTTTAATATAATAGTTCAATTTTAAAGAAAATAATTGAATTTTCAACCATCCTTCAAAAAGGATTGACTTTTCAATAAAATTGCTGAATTTTTAACATAAAAAGTAAATATTCAACTAAAAATAGTTGCATTCTCTTATTTGGTTTCTATTAATTCAGTTCGCGCCAAAGCAAAAAAAAAACAGAAAAGGGGGGAAAAGAAGAATTCCTTTTAAAATGGGAAAGTCTGTACTTAAAATGAGTTTCTACTAACATGATGTTCTTTTTAAATACTTGTCTAACATTTTGCTTACCAAGCGAAATTTTTAGCAGTAGAAAGCAACTGCAGATGCAGCAAATAATTCAAACTATCAATCGCCTTTACCATCGATTTGGACAAAATTTCAACAAAAGAGTCTACAAATTCATCCAATTCGTTTGGAACGTCATCTGCCGAAAGGATACGAGTCTGTTGTAACTGGGCGATTCTATTTTGCAGCAAATAACCGATTACGTTCCCAACATTATTTCGAACATCAGAGTTATCATCACGTATGTATGGCAACCACAAATTGGAAATTTTGTTCGTGTTAAAATTCTTAATGTGGTTCGAAAATCGGAGGAAATTTTCCGACATTCGTAGACGAACTTCAACTGAATGTGAAGTAATTAGAGATTCAAAGAGCGAAGAAATTATCGTTTCGGATCTCGAAGATAAATTGTATATTCTTGAATCATCTCCGTGCTCTAGTTTATCACAAACGTTGCATTTTACAACGAGTTTGGATCTATTCCAAGATTCTCTAAAGAAATATAAATGATCAGAAAAAAATATTACCACTCATAAAATTATTATAAATAAATATTAAAGTTATATAAAATATATTTAAATGATCAAAATCTTGTTGAAAGCGGGAAATTAAAATACCTGACCAATGTTGCGCATTTGGACAGAAGACAAATCAATTCGCCTAAAATTTTCGCCACAGCTTCCTGAAGTTTTTGTGACTTGGAAGAATTTATTGAGTGGATCAATTTCAAAATGTCTTCAACTCTTATGTCATCATTCACCGATAATAGAAGGCAATTCCTTTGGAATAAAAACATTATTTAAAAAATCAATAAGAATATTAGATAAATACTAAAGTCTATACTTACGAGACACCAGCGATTGTAAATTCGACATCAGGATTTGAAATACACTCCTTTAACAATTGCAAATGAGATTTTCCATTTCCATATCGACAAACTGTTTCCAAACATTTAATTTTCGTCTCAAAATCTAGCGAATCGGCTACTGACTTCAAATCGTTATCAACTTCCATTGATTCCGATCTTTTCTTAGTCCAAGGCAACGATAAAATTTGCTGGATTTTTTCCTTGTTAGATTCACTGTGAGCTATCAGTTGCATCAAACAATGGAAGACTAAAATATTTGATTGGGAATTCGAATAGTTTAAATTCTCTGCCAAAAAACTGAAAATAAGCTCCATGTCCTCTTCATAGAGTTGAGCATTCATTTTGCGATCTATAAACCAGGAATCCAGCAAACTTGTGGATTCCAAAAAAGAGGAAATTTGAGAAAAGTTTCTCTTTGAAAGATTTTTTATAAATAATGCTCGTAAGTTCTCCCATAATTTACTGACGCTTTTGACTTTTATAGGTTCTTGATTCAGGGAAATATTTTGCAGGTCGTTGAAAATGTAGTACATGAGAACCGAGTTGAATTTCTAAAATTAAAATCGAAAATGACCATAGTGGAGAATTTAAAAAATATACATGTAATATCCTAGATAGCTAAGTCATAATTTTTATATACATGAAATACTTACTGGGAGAGCTTCTGAGTAGTGAATAAATTTTCTGATGGACGAAATATAATACCTAGGATTATTTTTCAGATACTGTCCAATTTTATCATAGATTCTTTCTTCCAATTCTTTTCCTGTAGAAAAAGACAATTCAGAATAAAGGAGAAAGAAATTTTTTACTTATCAATTTCTTTTCAAACGCATTTGAAGTTGATCTCTTTCCCAAAATACACTTCGAAAAAAGTCGAAATAAATGAATTAGGAATAAAATTAACTAATGATTATTTTATACTTACCAATGAACTTCTGTGCGATTAGATCCACTAATTCGAAGCAGAGATTCGTAGAATCTAGAGATGGTTTTATCAATTTTATGAGTTTAGAGAAGACTTCTGAATATTGCAATAATGATTCGTGTGAAACTATTCCTTCTCGGCTCCAAGTGGGAATTGTGTTGGCGATCTCGATAACATATTTTATCACTGCCTCTAAATCCTAAGAAAGGAATAAAAAATGTAATTCAAATCTAAACATTTTTTTCCAAATAATATTTACATTTAAAAAGATAAGTATGAGAATAAACTGTCTTTAGAATTAATAAATACCTTTTCATTCACAAGATTAAACTGAATACATTGAATGAAGACCTTTAGAGATAAAATTTTAACCTCAGGTGACGAATTCACAAGAATTCTCATACTTTTCTCCCAAAGGGAAGTATGATCCCACATAGAAACTCCAGATTTTAATACTATCTGAAAGGATTAAAATAATTCTTGTAATTAATTATAAAAGTACCATTTTATTTACAAAAATATTTCCCTGAATTATTATACGCTTGTGTGTGCCTATTTTTCCAGTTAGAACAAACACACGTATTTGTTATGACTGAATTGCAGAATTGCCAAATAAAGTTTTTTCTCGTTTTCATTTATATTTTCAGAGTTATAATTAATTACTTTTAAGATGTCCCCGAGTTTGTATATCATCCGGTATCTAAACAATTTTATATTAATTTTATGGCTTAAGAGTTTACTTTATAAACTTAAATTGATTAATAGTTTAAGATAATTGAATAAACTTCAAGTGGTAAAAAAATAATTACACTTAAAGTGTCTTTATTTGAACAAAATAGCCAATTTTGAAGCCCGAAATAAAACAATTCACCGTAATTCGGCAACACGGAAATATTTATCAAAGATAAAAATTCCTGATCATTAACTGGTTCGCAAAAAATGTTCACGGCCAATGGAATTAAAAAATTCGAACTCTTTATGTTGGAGATTTAAAAAACATTTAAAATTAAAAGTTGAAGAATTTTTTAATCGAAATTCTGTTTCTTCAAACGCTGAATAACTTATCAGTAAATTTGTTTTTTAAATTAGAAAAATTAAAAATTGGAAGTTATAAAATTGTTCTTTTTTTAACGAATACTTTTTAAATTAGAAGTTCCATTATTTACATTTTAAACCGTTTTAAACCAATAATTGTTCAATTGTTATTTACACATCAAAAGTTGTTTTTGTTTTTAAATAATAATTTTTAATTTGTTCCAAGAAATATTAAGAAAAGTGTTTTATTGTCTTAAAATCATTCAAAATTCTTAAATAGCTTAACATTTTTTTTTAATCTTCAAAAACCTTTTTTTTTATTTTTCAATCATTTCAAATTTTAAATAATGTTTGACATGTTTTAAAAACTTCTAAAAATCACTTAAAATGATCAGATTTTTTTTTAACTAGCAAAAATAACAAAATCGCGTTAAAATCTTCCAGATTCTTTTTTGATAACTTTTAAAATATTTTAAGATATTTAAAAATATTCTATTAAAATGAATTTGTCTGAATAAAAAATAATTTAAAATTATCCCAGAAATCTTAAGAACTGTTTTTTCTTCAATTTCTTTAAACTTTGTACAATTCTTAAAAAGCCTCGCATATTTTATTGAAAATCTAAAAAAATCTCGATTTTGATTGACATTATTTCAAACTAATTTTTAATATTTTCAAAACTTCTAAATGTATCTTGAAATTATTCAAATTTTTCATAAAGTAATAAGTGTTCACTTATTATTTATCAAAATTCAACAATTTCCCTTACAAAAGAAACCTTTTTTGAATAGAACAATTAAAATTTCAACATTCAAAGTGTAAAGTTAGCTATTTGAAATTCTTAAGATTCAAGGTTTTCTATTTCAAAACAATTAAGTTTGAAATTGTTTATGTTTGTATATTCGATTTATAATTGCTGGTATTCAATAGATATTGAAATAGACAGTCGAATATTTTAGACTGAAGAAATATTTGAATCGAATTTTTAATTACAATAAAAGCGTTCGATTATGAATCTAATTTAAATTATTTAAAAATTAAAAATAGTTTATGAAGTTTCAGTCGGACGTTTACATTTGTTTAAGCAACACGACTTCCGAAATGAAACAGTTGAATTTTTAACTTAAACATCTGTAAATTCTTTCATTTTGAACGGATTGAGAATCATTTTATAAAATCAATTATCGGTCACTTTTTAATACTTAAAGTACAACTCAACTATGAATTTATATTTACAGATAATCAACTGAAAACGTTTTTTACCAAAAGTTTTGATTAAAAATCTGAAATAGAAGATTTTTAAACATTTTATATGTCACATTGTAAACCGAATGATTTAAAAGAATTAAAGTCAAACCTATTTTAAATTTGTAAATAATTTCTAAAAAAGAGAAAAGATAATATTAAACTGAATTAGATCATCATGTGATATAAAATTGTGATATTTCAAGAGATTGGATAGATTTTTCTTCTAAAAATTGGTAAAATTCCCGGAAATTTCCCAGTCCATTGATAACCCCAAGAAAGGGATAATTAATTAATAACTTTTGAAGTACCTGCAAAAGGGAAGATTGAGTCAAAGGTATGACCTTGATAGTGATAGGAAAGGGCGTCAGGTCCATATTATCGATGAGGTTTCTCTCACCCTTAAATTTATCCAATTTGAGTTCTTGCTCTATTGAGAATTCATCAAAGTTCAATAACTCTACAAGAAAAAAAAAGTTTTAATTTTCCCGATTAAAATATTGGGAAAAATTCAATAGGGTCTACAATGAAAATAGTTTACCGTCGATTATTGTTAGATATTCTGATATAATAAAAGAATGCATTGGAATTTGATTTCGAGAGAGTACCCTCAACATTTTTGCTTGCACTTCGATACTGAGCTCGAGTATTTTGTCGTTCAGAGAAGAGCCAGTTACGAGTATGTGAAACATAACACCGAATAACCATGTTGCATAAGCTACAAGACAAAAAGACAAAAAGATAAACTTAAGGATAACGAAGTAATGGAAATTACGTGTTTAAAATGAAACTGTTTAGTTATAAATTAATTTATTTTGATTGAAGATTGAACTATTTTGTTGAATTTTTTTTTACGGAAAATTAATCTTCTTGGTTGAATATTCATCTCTTTTAGTTTTAAATGCAACTTTTCGGTATAAAATTAAACTGCTTTAGTTAAAAATTCGACTTTTGTTGTTGAAAATGGGTATTTTTTGGTTTAATTCAATTGCTTTTATTCTAAATTTAAATCTTTTTGGATGAAAAATCAATTATGACATTTTTCGTTGAGGATTTAAATAAGTGATTGCAAATTCATGTATTTTGTTAAACAATAAGTTTTTTAATCGCAAATTGATCTTTTTGGTTGAAAGTTCATTTTCTTTGGTTCAAAATGCAAATATTCGGTACAAAATTAATCAAATTTGGTTGCAAGCTCAACCATTTCTTACATATTTTTGGCTGATACATCAATTAGTATATTTTTCGTTGAAAATTCAACTACTTGTTTGAAATATGACCTGTTTTAATATAAAATTCATTTATTTGATTGAAACTTGAACTATTTTAGTGAATTTTTATATTTTTTATAGATAATTAATTCCACAAACTAAAATTTAATTATACTATTTTTAGGTAAAAACTGACCATATATCTCTTTTAGTTGAAAATTCAAATGTTTGCTGAAAATTCATTTTTTTTTATTCAAAGTGCAACTGTTTGGTAGAAATAAACTGTTTTATATTTTAAATTAAAACATTTTGTTGTTGAAATGTCAAATATTTCATTTGTCGTTAATCATGAATCTTTTTATATTCAAAAGTCAAATACTTTGTTAACAGTACATAATTTGAGTAGTTTGTCAAAAATTATTGTTGTTAGTTAACAATTTTTCATCTGAAAATGTAACTATGCCATTTCTTGTTGAAAATTTATCTCTTTTATTTGTCCCGTCAATAGAAATTTCACGAACATAAGAATTCCGAATTCAAATTTTCTAACATTTTTTATAATAAATATAAATGTCTCAAATATTACAGTGTCTATTTATTACTTACTTTATTTTTATTTATTTTATTTTGTCTTACTTTATTTTGAGGATTCCAAAAATTTGAAGTGGAGTTAAGTTTCTTTTTTAATTTAAGACTCAAAACGTATCGGCTTAAAAATTTGCTGCTTCTTATACTTTAAATCTTAACAATTCCACCCTTTAAGTTTAAAAAAATGTTTTTGACAGTTAAATCGGTTAAATCTAATGTTAAAAAAATTCTAAACGTTTTAATTTGGTGTTTCTAAAAGCTTCAATTTTTTAGCAAAATATAATTAAACATTTTGTTGAAAATTGTTCCACAAATAGAAATTAAAAATGTCCAAGTTTGAGCGATTCAAAATTTAAATAATGATTAATTCTAGAATTTTAAACGCTGCATCAATTTGAAATTATCTCATTTATAAAGTTTCGTATATATTGAATTTATAGTTGCTCAAGTACTAAAATGGTTTCTTTGTTAAATTATACAGCATTGAATTAAATATTGAAATTAAAACTAAATTATCTTAAATATTTGGGAGATCAGTTCACGTTATAGCTGTTTGATAATTAATTAAATTCCCCAAGGTAAAACTTAAAAGATAAAACTGACCTAAGTATCGTTTTTGTACATCTTCAGAAACTGGATCTGTTCCAGTCGAGTTAGGCACTAAAATATTGCTTAAATCTGATCGTAAAATAGCTTCCAAGAATGAACAAACTTGTTCCTTCGTAGTTTCTTTTTCAAGTTCCGGCACGATATTAATAACAGGGTTGTAAATAATTCTCCACATATCCTCGACAGCTTTGGTACTGAATAAAAACCCGTGTTGAAAATTTAATTAAAATTACTCAAAAAGATTAGAAATAAGTTCTTAAATTCATTTTTCAACAAATATGTAGTTTGAATTTGTAACCTGTTTTCGGAGTCTTGAGGGTTTTCCTCCGTTTCTGCTGACATTTTAACTGCAATTTTCTATTTTAACAATTTTTTGTTGCTACTGTTCTTAACCAGGCACCTGGCAAGTTGCGGCAAGTGCACTGTGTAGAGTTCTGTAGGTTTCTGGGTCTTTCATTTAACTTAACGGTTTATAAAACCACGTGAAAACAAATATAAACAATGTTTTGTCCGTTCTTTACTTCTTTGCGTTTAGTCTTCTTTTTGTAAAAAAAATAAGGTGAGTGGGGGGACGTCACACTGCACATGCGTTACCGCCACTTTTTTAACTGCGCATGTATCGAAAAGCGCGGGACTATTTGAAATAAAATATTATCAATAATACTAATAAATATTTTTAAAAGTTTTTTACTTGAAAAAAATCAACTAAAGTATATCATTTTAAATCCACCCGCAATATGTCTGCACGCCGGGGCTAAGCAATAATGCAGATTGAATGTTAGGATAAAACATGATTTTGTTGTATAGCTTGAATGGTTACAAGTTTCAGCAAATTTAAAGTTCCTAATTTAAATTTTGAACGATTTTTAAAGAACAGTTGAATAATGCAGATTTAAAATTGAATATTTTTCCACTTTGACTGGTGGCAATGACGGTGAATTTACTTTTTAATCCTAAAAAAATTTGTTTAATCGATTTTATTATTCAAAAGTAATTTTTTTACATAATAACAATGTAAAATTATAGAATTTCATAAGCCTTCGTTTTGAAATATTCAGTTTAGTTTTCAATTTCAAATTCTCAAATTTTAATCACTTTGAATTGAAAAGGATTTGAATACAAAAGTTTAAATTTTAAATTATTGAATTTTGAACGCTTTTAAATAGGAATAATTTAATTTTTATTTCAATTTTAAATGATCTATTTTGCAAAATAGATATAATCTATAAGTTCTTCAATTACCCTATTTTCGAAATTATTTAATTGAAAATAAAATTTTTCAATGAATTGAACAATTACATAAATTACAATTAATGCAATTTTAATTCCTTTCTTAATGAATTGTTCGATTTTCAAAAATTTCAAATTTTTAGAGATTTTAATAAGACATTTCTAAATTTTAAATACTTTTAATTTGAAGCGCTTTTATTGAGAAATTTTACAAGTTCAATTCCTTTGATTTTGAACGTTTTCAATTCAAAATCGCTCAATATATTTAAAATAATTTCAAACGCTGTAAATTTTAATTTATTTATTAATATTAAAAAAAAATTTTTAATGTAACATTGAAAAGTCCTTTAATAATGGATTTTTAATTTTTTTACATTTTGAATATTTGGAAATAAAAATCCAGAAGCGCTATATAAATATAGAAAAAAGCGGTAGAAAAGAAACATTTTTTTAATGAATTTTTTAATCTCGAAGTGGCGACGTGGCGTCTCTATCGGTAGAAAAAACAATTAATGCTGTCGATCATGTATATGTGTTGCGGTAGTGTTTTGGTGTTTTTTGTATATTTTAGTGTTTTTCAGATGCAAAAACCTTCTTGTTCGATCTAATCATTCGAAATTGTATATTCTCAGGCGTCCTTTTGAAAATTCGAAGCAAAATTGTTGATGAAATGAAGACTTTTCATCATTTTCGCAACATAACCTAAAAATTAGGGACTGGGCAATTGTTTTTGTTTCACTCTTCTCCTGACTCTTCTAAAAAGTTATCGAAATTTCGTTATAAGAATATAATTACCGTAGTTATAGTGAAAGTTTATTAATCAATACTTAATTTTGTACGTTAATAACTGTCGCTCCAAAATAGCAATTGCAAAACAAAATGAGTGAAAGTGCACCAACTAACAATAATGTTGCTGAGAGCAACGGAGTAATTGATCATCCAGCTTTTAACGGAGGAACAGAAGATCCACCAAGTAATTACTTAATTTTATACAGCGCAAGAAAAAAACATATTTTCCCAATTTTCCCCTTCATAGAAGTTTGGTAAAAATATAATTTTTCTACTAATATATCGAACAATTTCATGATGAAAGTTAATTATGCAGAATGATTCTGAGTTAGTATAAGAAGTGAGTTATTTTTGCACTAAAGGTAAATCGCCCCTGACTATAGAAGAAAAAGCACAGGATGCTACATCTGAAGGTGGAAGCAAAAAGGCAACTCCCACAACAACTGCAGGAACAACTCCCACAGCTCCTGCCAACAGGCCCAAAAAACGTAAAAAGCCTGTCAGAGACGCAACTGCTCCTAAAATACCCCTAACCGGTTACTTTAGGTAAAATTATTTGTTCCCAATATTGTATTTCAACTGTATTTCCTTAAAATAAGAAGTCTAATTTATATTAATATTAACGATTTAATATTCAGGTTCTTAAATGACCGAAGGGAAAAAGTGAGGGCTGAAAATCCAGCAATGCCATTTGCAGAAATTACGAAACTCTTGGCCTCTGAATGGAGCAATTTACCAGCGGATCAAAAACAGGTTTATAAGTTTTTAACTTTTCCCTTATTTGACTTGAATTAAAAGTTTAATAAAGTAGTAATTCAAGTTTTCACACAAAATCAAAATAAAAAAATTAATATATCAACTTTTTACAGCAATATTTGGATGCGGCGGAGCAGGACAAAGAACGTTATAACAGGGAAATCATCGATTATAAACAGACGGAAGCGTATCGTCTATTCAACGAGAAACAAACGGAGAAGCTAAATGAGAGCAAAAAAGAAAGAAATGGATCTGAAGTATCTCTGGAACAAAATGTAGGTTTCGCTTTAGTATAAAGGTGTCTGTTGGAATTTATTTATTATTTGATTATATATATATATATATATATTTCAAATTCCTAGAATTCCCGGATCGAATTTAACATTTTTCCGGGTTCCGCACCCTATTAATATTAATTAAAAAAGTATTTGAAAATACTAGAAAAGTTTGTATCATGTGTATCAGAAAAATGAAACATTTATAACTTCTAAAATAAAATTTAAAACAAGGCAAGACGAACGTCTGATGGCATATAAGATACCAAAATTGTGCTGATTTTTCCTTGGTTTTTTCCAAGATCTGTATTCAAATGAAATAAATGGTAAAAATTCAAAAACATACTTAAACCATGAATTTATAAACAATTTTACAATTTTGAATCATTACGAATTATTTCCAAGTTCAGATCTTGATAGCATCTCAGGAAAAAAAATCATTGGGCGCAGATATGTGTATATGTTTAATCCCACAAGAAAAGTAATTTGTTTAAGTACCAGAATTTGATAATTTTATGCAACTACCAAAATTGCAGTAGTGCCGGTATGGTATATTTGAAGAAGTGTCACGAAAAAAGTTAATTTTACTATTAAATTATCATTATTTCATTTAATATTTGTTTCTTGTTATTGTTCTTGAAGTATTGAAGAAAAATTTGATATTAAATACTCGCTGAAAAAATGTCCACCTCATATGTGATGTTTAAAAATAGTAAACAAATTACTAACATGAGTAAAAAGTAAAATTTGAAGGAAAACAAATTTTTAATCGGGAAATGCACCAGAATACGATCGGAAATTTACAATAAAAAAAATATTTTCCCAAATGTCATGTGTATAAATAACAAATTACTCATCAATGAAATTATAAAAAAACAGCACAAGAAATTTGTGAGTTTGATTTTTATGCAATCATCAGTAGACATGTATTGCCTGCGCCATGTTGTAGTTAGTAAATTTTAAAGTCATCCTTGCTTCTGACTGACTGGTAATAAATTTACGACGTTCAACTCGACACACGCTTCTACCCTAAGTTGCATAATTTAATAATAAAAAATTTTACGCTGAAAAACAAATTTTATTTAAATTTATGCTCAGATGTCCCAGATCTTTTTACCAATTGCCGCCATTTTCCCGTATTTTTTAAGGTGCACAAAATTCCCGGTTTCTCCGGATCGCTAGATACTCTATTAACATTAAATAATTCATTTTTAAGGCTTGAATTTGAAATTCTTAATATTAATTTTTTTTTTTCAGTTTAATATTTTATTACATAATTTTAAAGAAGTAATCAACATTTATGCTATATTTGGTTTCATTTTAGGATGTTCCACCAGAAAAGGACGATTTTTCAGGATTTGACATTCCAATTTTCACTGAAGAATTCTTGGATCATAATAAAGGTACAGAGTGCATTATTTATTATTGCATGAATGATAAAATTGAATTTAATCATTACATTTCTAGAAGGAATCCAAAAGTTTTAAAGAGATGCTTAATATCATTACGATTTTCTTCTAGCTTGTGAGGCAGAATTAAGGCAATTGAGAAAAGCTACGGCTGATTACGAAGGACAAAATGCGGTTCTGCAGAGACATGTAGATAGTTTACATGCCGCTGTAAATCGTTTGGAATCCGAAACGAATCAGCAACGCTCCTCAAATCAAGCTTTGCAAAGACATTTGGATAATCTCCGGTCTCAATTAACGGGATGTTTTGCGACTATACCTCTCCAAGGTATTGATTTTGCTGAATTGGGTTTTACTCTAGACATTTTCTAGTTTCCAATTGAAATTAATAGAAAATTTTAATACTGTTTAAGGTACACATGAGGCAGCAACTCCACAAAACATAGACAGCTACGTAGAAAAGCTGGAGTCGTTGCTGTCCGGTGGCATTGATCCATCTTTACGGAATGCAGTTCGCAACGCCGTATCTCATTTTGAATTGATTGGATGACAGTCACCTTCCACGGCTGTGCCGACTGCTGTGAAACATCACCGATCACGACATTCGCACCGGAAGTAAGGGTAGCAAATTTTTTCATCTCATGTGAGTCAATATTGTGCTACCTAGTATTAACACACCAAACGGATAATATTAATAATAATAATAATAATAATAAACTAATAAAATAAATACAAAATCTATATTAAATAAAAAGAATAAAATATAAAAGTGTATCTGAATTGTAACTTGTGTATTAAATTACTTGATCTTGATTCTTTAGGCTCAATTTGTCCACCTTTTCTTGAAGTTGACTTAGTGAGTATCTGTAAATAATTTTTAAAAATAAGATAAGATAAAAGTATTTTATATTATGTTACATTACAGGGTGTCTACCTAACCAGAAATAGGTCGGGAATTTTGTTTACCGTGAAAACCTCGGGAAATGTTCAAAGCATTTTAACATTTTATTATTTTCAGTTTCGTCAATCATGAAACCAGACAACGGATCGTGTGAATTTTTAGATTTTTTTTAAATAATGCGACTTTCTAAAGAAAAATGCAATTAATATACTTTTTTCTGTTTTTCCTCAGAATTTCACTATACTTAGTTTCAATTTTAATCATACTGATTTAATGAAACTTTTAAAATTGAAATTCAAAACTAAAAAAACTGCACCATTCTAAATTGGCAACATTAACAATTAAATAATTACTCATTAAAGTTTTCTACTTAGAAAATTGTTAATTAATAGCGTTTGAAATTGAACAGTTTCTAATTTCGTTAGTTCGTATTCCCAAATTTAATTATTCTAAATTTTCAAGCCTTAACAGTTCAATTGTTTAGTTGCAAATTTATTTATTTTGTTAAAAATTCATTTTTGACAGAAAATTTTGGATATAAAATTCATCCCCATGGATGGAAAATTGCTCTTTTATGGTAGAAAAGTCATCTTTTTTAGTTGAAAATTCATATTGATTGGTTAAAATAGTGACTTTTCTGTTGAAAATTTAACTGTTTTATACCAAATTTGTATTTTTAGCATGAAAATTCAACCATTTGGTTAAAATTAATCTATTTTATTGAAAATTTGTAAGTAGTTGTAAGTAAATGCAACTGATTTTTAATTTTTTTTGTTGAAATCTATTTGGTTAACTATTTATTTTTCCTGTTGGAAAACGATCTATTCGTTGAAAATTCGTCTCTTTTGGTTTAAAATTCAACTTTAGTTTGTTGAACATGCAATGTGTTTCGACTAAAAATCTTAGGAATTTAAAGGTTTCATATTAAATTTAATATTGTAGCCATACTAATTTTATTTAAAAGAATTCATTCCCCTATTTTCGTGAAAAATCACCCTATTGTCCCTGATTCGACAACATTTTAGGCTCTGAAGTCTGAATTATTAAAATATAAATAATTTCATATTTAAATTATATAGTCTTTAACTGAAAGCCTTAATTGTTGAGTAAATTCGAGTTTATAAGATGTAAAATAAAATTTCTTGAAATTGAAAATTAATGTAAATTACAAACTTCTCTCATTTGAAAATAATCCAAGTTTACAAGTTTAAAATTTCAGAAAGAAATATTTTAAACCCAATTTCAGAATCGTTCAAAATGAATGACTATTGTTAAAAAATTGTTTTAACTCTAAAATTTATTTTGATTGTGCAGAATATTTAAAAATCAATAAGAATTATGTACTCTATGTTCCTAAACAAATCAAGTTATTAATATTATTTCAGTAATTTAGCCCCTGATTCTGTTTTTTTTTCCATTATATACGTGATAATATAAGTAAAGCTGTTAGCAATTCTTTTTATCTTTTGAGATCTTTAGCCTTTGAGATCTTGAACGCACATGTACATTCAAACTCGTAAATTAGTATTTATCGGAAATTGTAAATATTTGTATTTTAAAATTAAAAGAAAGAATGTTTTAAAGGAATTATTTCAATTTTGACTTAGAACGGAAATTCGCGAAAAGAATTATGATCTTGACTTGGAACCGGGAACGTTCTGAAAGAATTACAATTTTGATACGGAACAAGAAAATTTCCAAAAGGCTTAAAATTTAAAATCCTTCTTCGGTGAGACACTCCGTATTAGGCAAATTGAGATTATCATTATAAATCAATTACCGAAGAGCCCCTGCGTTCTGTCTTCTGTTTCTTTCGTAATCTGCGACGCTCCGTTCAATTTGCGGTAAAAAGTATTTCACCAACTTGAGATCAATTTTGGCTAGAGAGTTTAAAAATTCAAAGGACGTTTGCACACTTGTTGAAAGATATTTTTGAACGATGTTCAACATTACGTTGTGGAGAGTCTCACTAAAAATTTTTAATAATTTGTTAATTTCTAATTCAATCATTCAAATGATTAGTTATTTGAAGCTGTTATTTGAATGAGTTAACTTTGTTTTATCTCGTTAAAAAAAAACTCAGCAAAATTGATCGAACCTTATCACAGGATTTTGCCTGTAGTGAAAATTTGCGAGGGCATCTTGCAGAAAATCCATTGTTTGCAACTTATGAGGATGTAAGCTGTGAACTTTCATATAACAACCAATAACATTAGACGAACAAATTGAAACTATCAATTCTGTCACGTGCTTTGGATAAGCACTTCCGCCTTTTAATAAATTCTTCAGCAGGAGCATCACCTTAAGTAAATTTAAGAAACCTTTTAATTAATATCTATGAAATTAAATATTTGCAAAACTCATTACATCTATTAGAAACGATTTATGATTTTCGAAGAACAAATTGAGAATTTGTTTAATTTTGAACTTTCAGTGGAACTCTTTCTACTTAAAATTGTTCCATTCATAATCTGAAATCAACTGCGGTATCGAAATAAGTGTTTCTATAAAATTAGAATAAGTCAATAAAAATATTTTTTATGTATAACTTACTAAAAAGCAGTGTTTGTGAGTCGTATTTTCGGCAGGCACAACGATAAAATTATCAGCCAATTTTTCGAAAATAAGTCGACAGAAATCAATCTTCACTTCGGAGAAACATTTTAGCAGCGAATCAGAAACTTTGAAATTATTTGCGTTCGATTGTGTAATTAAAAGCGGTAAGTATTGTTCGAAAAGGTCTCTGATTAACGCCTGAAGAATCATATCGGATTTCACACTCAAGTTTTCGATTCCCAAGATAATCATCGAGAAAATTCGCTTCGCTACGTTTTTCACGTAACCGATGGGCGAGTTTTCTGCTGGCAAAGCCACTTTATTGATCAGAAGTCTCAGCATATTGTTTTGCTGATTCTAAAACAGAATGAATTCACTATAATAATTATTTCAATATTTAGACCTCGATAAATAAGTAGACCTTAATTTCTTCCTTTGAAATTTAAAAAAGTAAACTCAGATCCTGATCAAAATTAAAACTCCTCTTTAACGTCCTACATTCAAATGTAACTAACAAATTCTTAGAAACAAAAACAAAAAAATAACTTTGAATTCAATCTCGGGTGTTTCCACTTTGTTTGTATTTATAATATTGAAATAGTTCTCATTCATGAGCATTTTGCTTCCTCATAGGTGAGGGATTAACTTTTTTTTTAAATAATAGAAAAACTAAAGCTAGAAAAATTGTTTGAAATAAATGTTGAAGCAACACTGTTGTTATTTTTCATTTTCCTAAAGAAAATATCAATATAACCTATTACGGAATTATTTTATTTCAAAATGCATCATATTTTTTGCAAAATTTTTAAATGTAGCTATGCCTTTTTTAAATTATTGTATAACTTTTTTGTTATATGCAAAATTGTTTGAAAATATAGGCCAATCTATTCGGTTTGAATCAAGAAGACTTTTCTATTCTTGCATCAACTCTAAATTATATTGATGACAATAATTTGACTGAATTTTTTTTTTTTTTTCAAATATTATAAATGTAATTCAATCGAGTTTTGTCGAATCAACGAATATTTTGTATTTTAGCATTAACTTTAAGTTATGTGAATGAGAAAATTTGTACTATAAAAATCGATTTTCCAAAGAATGAAGTGCTAAAATAAAGTAGTATATATTTTAAAAAATCCTTAGGTTAGTTTTCAGATAATAGTGGTAAAGAAGTCTTTCGAATTTCATAAATTTATGTGCCACCGTCTTCAAGTTATTGTGTTCACAAAAAATCGACACACACACGAAATATTGTATTAGAAAATTTTTAATTTAGGAACGTTTAATTAAACAAATTTAAACATCTTCGACATTGTTTCCATTACGAAGCTTCCTTTTTTTTCATTTTAATCAAGATGGTATTGAATGTTGGATTCTTGGGGTTTTTAAGAAATGCTTTTTTTTTTTTAATTTCGTAGTAACTTTGAAAAATTAAATTTGAAATGATTAAATTAGGAAACTTTTAAGGTTTTACTTAATGAATTGTAAATAGTACAGGGTGGCCACTGAACCGGGAAACCGGGAAATGACAGTGCATTTTTTTTGCCCGGGAATTTTACAAATTTGTTGAAGAAAAACCGGTCCACGTTCGATTTTAACAGTTTTTAAATAATTAGTGGAATTGTTGTGTTTTTCAATTATGCTATTATTTAGCTTACAATGCGTAATTCACAATTTTTTACTTTAAAAATTTTTATTTCTAAGCTTACATTTTTAATTTAAAGATTTTTTCAATGCTTTCCTAAATACTTGAACAAATGACAAATAAAAGCCTTTAGTGTTGAAAATTTTGGATAAAAACAGTTTTATTTAATAAATAAATCAATTTTATTAATTTGAAAACGATTTGACAAAGCGATTTTAAACCGGTTCAAAATTTAAGAATTTTCAGATTTTAGTGTTAAAACCTACACGGTTACAATTTGAAAGTCTTAGTTTTTAAACAAATGTGAACGTGTGACTGAAAGTTTATAAACTATTTTCAACTTAAAAATAACTTCATAATAATATATTCCCAATTAAAGGATTTTATTAAATTAAAAATATTGTTTCAGTCTACAATATTTAATTTTTAACCCATTCAATTTGAAATTTTTTATTAAGAAAAAAATTAATTATTGAATATTTAGCAATATTTGAATTTTTATATAAGACAAGTAAATTGAAACCAAATATTTAAAAGTAAAGAATCTTGAACTGAATTGTTTGACATATAAAATTTGGAATCGTTAAAATTTTGAAAAGCTTGCACGTTACAATTTCAAATGTTATATTTGAAAAATGATTAATTTGTAAGTGAAATTTTTTAATTTTGATTTATAATTTACTAATGAACATTTGTAGAAAGAGTTTGAGTAATTTTAAGAGATATTTAGGAGTTTTAAAAAGATAAAAAATTATTATGCAAATTTTAGAAAGTTTCTTAAAATATTCTAGAATCTTTTTTGACAATTTTGTGTAAATCTTAGAAAAACTGTTGAAATATTCTCTTAAAATAATTTTTCAATATGAAAAGTTAATTTTAATTTTCCTATGAATCTTAAGAAAATGTTTTTATTCTTTTGAAGCGTTTCACAATTCTTGAAAAGAATCTAATTTTTTTGTTTAAAATCTGCGAAAATCTACTTTTGTTTTTGTATTAGGCAATCATTTCAAGTTTTACATTCAGTTTGAATTTTTTCAAAACTTCTACATATCTCTTAAAGTTACTCAAATTTCGCCTACAAATAATACATGTTCAATTGTTATTTATACATCCAAATTGTAAAGAAATTTCCTAAAATTTGCAGGATTTTCTGAAAATTGTAAAAGAATTCAATTCATTTGGACAGATATTTAGAAGTTCTGAAAAAATTTCAAAAATAATTCTAAATTTAAAACCAATTTAAAACAATTTCTAGCTTTCTCAAGATTATGAAGCTTTTCAAGGATGTTTAAATTTTTTAAAAAGAAACTAATTGAATTTCTAATTTAAGAAATGTTCAGTTAAAATTTCTTCAATTTTTCAATATGTAATGTTTAGCTTATTTTCCTTAAAATTATATAATTTTGAAAATTTTAAAGTTCATTGATTGATTTTTTAATTAAGAGCATTGAAAATGATAACGTGGATTTATATTTTCTTATATTGAAAAATGTTAGTACCTTCAATTTTATACCCGTAAATTATTGAGCATTTGAATACAAAACTTTTAAATTTTAATTTTAAAAGTTCAAAATTTAACAGTTCCACTTTGAGTGCTTTCATTTAAAGCTCAGTTTTTATTACTTCAACTGGAAAATTTGGTAGGTTTAGTGTTCCATTTTTTTTTAATTTCATTGACCGTGAAAAATGTTTGCGAGCCGGGGAAAAAACCGGGAATATATTTCGTCGATTAAAACGGCCACGTGTCGTACTTCAAAATTTTTATAATTGTATAAGATTTAATTTAGAGATTCTGAAATTGTTTATTTTTCATTTGAAATTATGTACTCATTAATGATTAAAAGTAATTAAGAATTCAAAATGTGTATTGTAAAAGGGTTGCCTTTTGAAAGGATGTAAGGTTCAATCTAAAATCATATTATTGAAAATCGTTTTTTTTTAAAACTTAATGCATAGTTAAATTACTTACGCGATTATACATCATCGGGGAACAGCAGATGATCAGAGTGCCAACGCATCTGTAAATCCAGAATGTGAGATCTGACCCTATATTTTCTTCTGTTATTGGAACGAGAATCCACTTGTCGATGTTGATAAAATAAGTTTTATACTTTGAGTCGAACTGCAATCGCTCTTGCTCAGTCTAAAATTAATTTAATATATTGGAAATTTAAAACAGAACAATATTTCCTTTATATTATTCTTTCTATTCATTATTTTTTAATCAAGGGATCATTTTCATTACTGGCAGACGTACCTTTAAAGTATTTCGCTTAGTAGCGAGGGCCATAATGAAATCAATGATTGGTTCTCTCGATTCCCGCAATTTTAGGATTTCCGAAGGGGTTTGAAAAATTTGCTTGACGTCATCCAAACGCTGAATATAACTCGTCAAATATTTATGTTCAGTACCTTCTAAAGTGTAACTTAAAATACAACTTCTAATCCAAACCTGAAATATATTTTTGAAAAAAAAATGAAAAATATGCATGGAAAAATTTTAAATAAAAATAACTTTTAGTCACTGACCTGAACGATTATAAGGTCAAAGTTTTTCACATCTACTTTCAAAGCACGAACTGCACTTTCGGTATTTAAAATAAGTACAAGATACGAGCGGAATAGTCTGAAACGTAATAAATATATAAAATAAATACATTTTGAAAGAAAAAATCTTCTAATAAATAAATAAAAGAGATTTAATTTATCTTCTTGGAGTCTGGAATAAAGAATAAATACCTAACATCTTTGACATTGATCGACGTAAAATGTTGAAAAAGACTCGCTGCCGAATGTTTGTGCTTTTTTGCAGTCCCCGGATCTTTCAAAGCTTCTATTGTAAAAGCTAATGCAAGTTTTGTCAAATTTTGATAATAATCTCCGATTAAATGTGGATCAAAAACTAGTTGACGAACTCTACAAGCTACGTGACTCCATAAAGCGTCCAACATTAATTTTACTCCACCTGCAAATGCGACAATAATATTACATGAATTATAAAAACCAATATTACAATAATTACAGTACAATCCATTTTTCTTTATTTATTTGAAGTAATTCATTTACTCAAAATTCATGGAGTGCAAACCTAGATTTGTTTCTGTTCTTGAGAGTCGATCACATTTTTGAAAAACGTCTACAAGAACCTGAGTCAAATTTCCTAACATAATTTTCGGGCATTCTAAAAAGTAGCGATCAATCCATCCTCCGATAAGAATGTGTTCGTTCTGATCTAATTTTTCGCTGGAGGTCAAAATCAGGTTCAAGACTTCCACGTAAGAAATCATCATCGACCGAGAATTTTCATCCATTTGACAACTTATGAGGTTGATCTAAATTCGGGATCAAATAAAAATTTACGAAGGAAATAAATTGTTCATTTGAGACTTTCAAGGGACAAAAATTATTTTTAAACCACAGAAACTTAATTACCACGTCTGTGAAAGTATCTGATAATCCGGAAAAATTAATTTTCTGTTCTTTGTACAAAAGCAAGACAGTCAATTGTCCTTTCCAGATTAAGTTACATTTTTTTCCATCGACGTTAATACTCTCAGAGATAGATGGAAGCAAATCCAGCATCACAGAACACTGGAATAAAGTCAAACAGATAATTAAATGTCTTTCATTGCTTACTTAAATATAATTTCAAAAGTCAGAGAAATTATTTTTCTTTTAGAAACGTACAACACTTTCGGTATCAACCGTTACAGCAAGAGTTAAAAATAGAGAAATGAAATTGTACATTCCGGCTTCAGAAAAAGTTTGGACTTTGCCTTTTGTCAGTTTAGAGAATATTCTTCCCTTCATTTGATTCCAGTACTTAAGATCGTTCTGGTTTTTCCTTAAAAATGTTCCTACAATGATAAGAAATAAGAAGTATATAATATATACAAAGAAATGTTGCACATAATTCACTAATTTTTCTTAATTCTTTAACATACCCAGAAAACGTAGAAACATTCCATAACTAGATTCTTTATTCTGTTCAAGATCGTTTTCCAATCTCTCTCTTGTCTGTTTTAAAATATCAGCTGGCGTTTTCCTGTGAAAGTTAATATTACAAATATTTTCGGGCTTTTTAGGTAAAAACAGGGTGTCTCCTCAAAACCTGGAAAAAAATGCTCTGACAAATAGCTGTTTTTTCACTTGAAAAAATAACGTTGATTCCATTACTATGTTTAATTTACAAATGGTTTAAAATAAATCACTACTAATAAAATAATTACACAATTCTTCAATTTGTCCCAGAAGTCCACGAAATTTTCAGTTGAAAACATTAATTAAAAAAAAAACGAATTTTCAACAAAATAATTAACATTTTAACTGGAATAAACAAATTTTCAGTAAAAAATATTATTTTTAACCCACAAAAAAATGAGTTTTCAAAGAATGGATACATTTTCAACCAAAGAGAAGAATTTTCAATTAAAATGGTGAATTTTGAGTCAAAAAATTAATGCTTAACGAAAAATATAATAGTTGATATTTGAACCAAAAAAGATCTTAATTTCATATAAATCAGTTGAATTCTACCAAAAAATACGAACTTTCAACGAAGAAATATTTTCCATTCAAGAGAGAAATTTTTTAACCAAACTGTTGAATTTTTAAACAAAAAATTAATTTCTAACCGAGCAGATTATCGTTCTACCAAAAAGGATGAATTTTCCACTAAAAAGGTAAACTTTGAACCAAAAATGAAATCGTTAAATTTTCTGTTAGAGAAATTATTTATCAGCCAAGATAAAAAAGAATTGTCAACAAAATGGTTAAATTTTTAACCAAAGTGATAAATTTTGAACTAGTATGACGAATTTCCAACATAAATGGTCGAATTTTAAACAAAATACATGCATTTCCATCTAAAGAAGATACATTTTCAACCAAAGTGATAAATTTCTAATAAAAATGTATAAGCTGATATTTCAACCAAAAAGATCTTAATTTTAAATTGAAAAAATGAGTTGAATTCAACCAAAAAAATACGAATTTTCAACGAAAAAAGGTTTTCAGTCAAGAGAGAAGAAATTTGAATCAAACTGTTAAATTCTTAAGCAAAAATAGAATTTCTAATAAAAATACACGATTTTTCAAGGAAACATTTTTATTTTCGTTCAAAAAAATAAAATTTCGATAAAAAATGTAATAATTAAAATTTTTAGTTAAAAAACTAATTTTCATATAAAAAGATACAAATTTCCATCAAAATAGTTTAATTTTTAATGAAAGGGATGAATTTTCAATTAAGAATTTGAATCTTTAACCAAAAAGAGTGAGTTTCCGAAAAAAATAGTATAACAGATTAATTTTTAGCCAAACCGTTGCGTTTTTAACTAAAAAAGATCAAATTTTTTACTAAAACGGATGAATTTTCAAATTAAATTCGAACTTTCTACCAAGAAAGATTTTTCAGACAAGAAAGAGAAAAAACGTTAACCAAATTGTTGAATTTTCAACCTAAAAAGACGAATTTTTCACAACAGTTGAATTTGCAACCAAATAGTTAAATTTTATACCAAAATAGTTGAATTTCCAACCGAATCGTTATATTTTAAAATGAAAAATATGAATTTTCTTCAAAACAGTTCGATTCTCGACCAGAAAATATCAATTTTTAACCAAATAAAAAGAAGAAACATTGTTATTTAATTTTATATGACGAAGTAAAAAAATGTTAGCTTATTCTCGAAAAAATTCCCTGACAAAAAAAAATCCCTGATATTGCCAGATTTTTCTACGTATATAAAAATTCTCTGGTGATTCCAGGTTTTCCAAGTGAGTGGACATCCTGAAAAAGGAAGTTCAATTTTAGTGAAATAAATACTTTTCGAGAGATATGCACCAAGGCCCAGAAGTTTGTAAAAGGAATGGTTGATCGAGTCTTCTGTGAAAACAGTCCCACAAAAATGAAATAATGTGGATCCGAGGCTGCCACCATTCAGTTGTAATAATTCGCAATAAAGGGATCATAACTCGCAATTCCTCATCGATTTCATCCCTTTCTCCATCTTTTCCCCCTTTGCTGACATAGGCTTTCAAAATTTTCTCTAATTGCTCGTAATTTTCTCGGATCTGCCAGAATTTAATATTGAAATTAAACATTTTAAAGTATTTTAATTATAATCTTGAATCTTGAATTTAAAGTTGGTAAAAGTACCCGAGAGGAACCAGCCTGCAGGTAGACACCATCCGTATTGTATCCATACAATAATGTCATGTGAAAAATCAACCAAGTGGAAAACAATTGAGGGTTCTTGCAGTCTGGTAAATTGTTTCCTACATTTGCATGCCAAGCTGCTTTTCCTTCAGTCCTGTTTTTGAGTAAAACGTCGTTCAAAATTAAATTGACGTAACCCCAAAAGGTCTGAAATAATATTTTGATTAATTTTAAAGTTCTCGGAAATTGCAATAGTATTATACATAGCAATAAAATTTAAATTGTACCTTTGTCTTAATTTTCGACGCAAGATCGTCGATGAGAATTTGCATCATTAGCCACAATTCTCTAACGCAGCTACAACTGTAAGGCGTTTTTACTTTCAAATCCGCCAAAGGAATCTGAAATTAAAATATATTTTTTCTCTACATATCTACAAACTGCTTGGTTAAAAAATAAATAAATGATTTCTAGAGCTTGAAAAGATTGGTTTTAGTTACCCTCGCGAACATTTTCATGGACATATAAACCAGGTCATTGATAACCAACTCGAGAGTTTCACTTAATTCTTCACAGCGATCATTGGAACTATTTTGCCAGGAAGTGCTACGAGCGTGAATCAAGATTACATAGAGCCACCTTAATTCCAGATGCATGTGATATACATGAAATTCTGGTTGTGTACACTAGAAGAACGTTATAATCATGGGTCACATTCAGGTTGGAATTACTCGATTTTAAGTTGAATAGAACAAAAAAATATTTTAGATCAACATCAAACATTTTTTTCTATTCATATTAATTGTAATAATTGTAAAAATAATGATTTCTAGATGAAGACATACGCTTCTACTTTATAATTATAATTTTCTATATTTAATCAAAGTCTCTTGCGATGCCTAAGAATTAAATTTAAGTTCTTTTTTAAAAGTTTAACCATGTTTCCTTTTTTGTAAAATAAATTGAGAAAATAACAGTTTGCTATATACCTAGAAAAATAAAACATTTCATTTTTGTTGGAAAACAATTGACGTACTTTTAAATTTTATTAAACAATCAGTAGTAGGAATGATTAAGAAATTGACCTTTTAAAAAAATGGTAAAAATGCTATTTTAAAGGTTATTTTAGAATTCGATAATATTTTTCAAATTGTCGCTTAAACCCAACTGAATAATGTAGAACTTTCAAATTTGTAAGCTAACAAATGTTAGGCAATTAATTTTGAAATCTTTGTGCGATATTTTGAAATCTTTGAAATGAATGTAGAATATTTAAAATCCTTGAAACTTTTGAAACTTTTGAAATCGATTGGAATCTTTGTAATCTCTTTTGAAACATTCTAAAATCTTTGTGAACTCTTTAAAATCCTTGAAATCATTAAAATATTCTAAAATCTTAAACAAATTTTGAAATCTTTTGAAATCGTTTGAAATCTGATGAACTCGTCTTTACGAAATCTTTTAAATCTTTGTGTAATTTTCAAATTTTTAAAATCTCTTGAAATATTTGAAATCTTTCTGAAATCTATTGGATCTTTGAAATCCTAATTAAATATTTTGAAACATTTCTAAATCTTATAAAATCTTTGAAACTCTTGAAATCCTTGGAAATCTTTTGAAACCTTTAAAATCTTTCTGAACTCTTTAAAAATCATTAGAAATCTGATGAACACGCCTTTGTGAAATCTTTGAAATTCTTGAAGTATTTTGAAATATTTAAAGCCTTTTTGAAGTCTTTTGAAACCGTTTAAACTTTTAAAATTATTTTTAAATCTTTGAAATCTGTTGTACATGCCTTTGTAAAGTCTTTTGAATCCTCGTAAAATCTTTGAAATCCTTAAAAGCGTCGTAAATCCTTTTAAATCTTTGTGAAATCTTTGTGAAACATTTAAAATCTTGTGAAATTTTCTAAAATGGTTTAGATCTTTCTAAATCTTTTTAAAATCTTTGTGAAATGTTTTGACATCGTTTGCAATCTTGGAAATATTTTGAAATCTAGAAATATAGTATACACTCGAAAGTGGAGTGGTCAGCCAATCGCAAATTTTAATCCTGAAACTGAATGATCATAGAAATTTTCAACTAATTTTTATCATTTGTAAGTTGAATATCACAAAAAAAGTATACTTGGATATTATTTACCACATTTTAAATATGGAAATACTAAATGAGTATAATAAATACTAAAAAATGCAAGAAGATCAAAGTTAAAAAACATTCCAGAAGAATTCCAGGTTTTCAAGGTTCGTAAGGTCGCCAGTCAACCTGATTTAATGAGAATCTTTTTATATAAGCCATTCACGATATTTTGTAAGCCCAATAAAAATTAGATCTACATAAAGTATGCAAGTTTCACTATTATTAATCATTGCATTAAAATTAATAAAACAAATAATTAACAGAATAAAATTCTTCTTTTATTGATTTTCGCGCACCTGTTGGCATATAATATTTAGTTGCGTCAAAAGTTTGCATTGAAAGTTATTGTAATTACATAACTTAATTTCAACAAAACATCAATGAGTTTCATATGTTTATGTTTATTGTATTATGTATCAAGATTATATGTTTACAAATGATTTTCATGTTGCAAAATGTTACAATGAAATTAAAATGTTGCCAAAGTCAAGTGCTTTATAGGTAAGAAATATAAGTAAGTTTTTATTAATATTTTCTTCGTGAACACACCTCCAAAAAATAGTTTATTCTGTAAGAAACCCGGGCTACCAGAAGACATCGGTCTTTTTTTGGGCTACTAAATCGGTTGTTTTGATCAAATAAATACATTTTAAGTGTAACTATATTTTTACTTATTTAAATATATTGAATCATCTTCAATTATTAATATAACAATTTATAATGATAATTTAATATAATAATAAATTTAATATAATAATTTGAAAAAAAGTAGTCAGAGACATTATCGGATTTTTCCTCAAAATACAAGCGCGTAATATTGCAGGGACATGATGCTGTCAACTTTTTCATTTTCCCCCTTATATATTTAACAAACACGATTGGAATCTCTCTTAATTAACCCTTGGATATACATCGGAATTGGAAGACAAATTCACAAAGTTATCAGTCTTTTGAATTATGCAAATGAAAATACATACTTTGTTTCCGAGATGAGAGGCGGCATAATGAAACATTGAGTCTGGAATGGTATGCAATCGACTGCAGAACCTTCGGATTGTACTCAAAAGTTCCTCCAAGTCTTCTTCAATTTCATTACTAATTTCCTTTAGTGAGTGACTATTCCACCTAATACTGAAAAATTAAATCTGATTACCTTTTGCAGGATCAGAATTTGTATTCTTTCAAATTTCCCAAGAGATTGTCCATTAATTAATTACGTAGGAATCCTTACTTGAAGATAGCAGGGGGGGGGGGGGTCCCCAAAGAATTTCTTACATAAGTTTCTTCTTTCTAAATACTCTTAAAGAATATGCTAATTTATATCTGTTTTTGCTATTGAAATTCCTTTTTTTTATATTAGACACATATAATTATTTGTTTAATTTCTTTTTTATTATGTAATATTTCATACTTCATACATACATGCTACACAGGAATTCGTGGAATCGCCAGAAATCCCTGCAATCACTTGAAATTCTGTAAATTCTTTAGAAAATGTTGTAACCCCCTTAAAATTTTTAATTCACGTGAAGATTCATTTAATTCTTAATTGCCACTAAAATAGAACAAACATGACTTTTCCGTCTCTTCTTCTTGGAAAAAGTTTTAACTTGAACAATTTATTGTCAAAGGAAGCAAAAAATTTGAGGGTCTGACACATGATTTGTTCTGTCCATCGATTCAAGACGAATTAAATCGGTAGGATCTGCAATAAGTGCAATATTTATTTTGCTTCATTGGTGATGTTAAATAAGCATAAAGAAGTTCACAATGAATCAAGAACACCTAAAAAAAAGTATGACTCATTCGCATCGCAGCATGTATGCAGCGAGAACTCATGGTTGAATTAAAAAAAAAAACTCGAGTGGATGGATGAAGACCACCTTAAAGCCCTTTAAAAGCTGTAAAAATCCTTGAAATATTCAAAATTCCACATAATCCTTTAAAATCCGTGGCAACACCTTAAATCTTTAAAAAACTGTTGAAGTCTTTGAAATTCTGTGAAATATTTTAACACGTTATGCGATCCCTTGAAGCCTCTGAAATCCCTTGAAGCTTTCTCGATATGGGATCCATCTGAATTTGTTTAATACCCTTATAATATATCAAAATCTAAGCTTTCTCGACACCTCTTAAAATTCTTTATAATATTCGGAAAATTTTACATATCTTAAAATTTGATACAATCTTGTAAAATCTTGAAAATACTTTGCAATCCCTCTAAATCTTCAAAACCTTATTCAAATCCTTTTATATCCTTGAAAATCCTGTCCTGAAAAACTGTCGTGACTCATTTTGAAATCTCTTACAATCAGTTAAAATCCTTTACAAAATGTGCAAATTCTTAAAATCCCTTCAATCCCTTTAAAATGTGGAAATCCCTTAAGATTTCCAAAAGTCGATTTAACACCTTGCAATTTCATAAAACATTTCGGATCTTCCGAGATTTTCTAAAATACGTGAAATCCGTTAAAATGCCCTGCTATCATTGAAAATTCGCGAAAATACTACGATTTCACATTAAATCCTTTAAAATACCGTCACTTATTTTTAAATATCTTCAAATCGGTTAAAACCCTATAAACTCTGAAAATTGTTAAAATCCCTTAAAATCTTCGAAATCTCTTAAAATACTTTAAAATACGTAGCAATCTTGCAAAATTTCTTTAAATCCCTTGAAATCTTTGAAATCTAATTAAAGTTACCTGATATCCTTAAAAATGCGAAAAAATACTTCAGTATCATATGAAATCATCTGAAATCCTTTGAAATATCGTGAATCATTTTAAAGTTTTTAAAAATCCCTGATAATCCTTCAAACCCTCTTAAAATCTCTTGAATCCGGAGAAATTATTCTTAATTCTTTAAAATTCCTCAATATCTGTCGAAATCCTTCGGCATCTCTTGAAATCCTTTGAAATTCAGTAAAATTTCTAGAAACCTAAACTCCTTAAAGTACCTTAAAATCTTGTAAATTCCTTAAAAAATTGAGATTCTCTCTCAAATTATTCTATGTCTCATAAAAATCCAAAAAGTTTATGGAAATCTAGTTAAATTCTGTAACAATTTTGTAATTCTTTGAAATACTTTCCAGTCTTTTAATATTCCTAAAAATGTCTTAAAATCTATTTAAATATATATTAAATAAAAAGTATAAAATCTTACATAAGAAGGTGAGGGAGATTATAAAAATCTTACAAGTTCTTAAAATAGGGGGTTGGGGGTCAAAAAGTTAAAAAAATCACCCTTACATAATTAATGGACGTTTCATGATCAATTAAAATAAATGTTTCATAAAAAGTACGGCTTACCTATTCAAATATGTGCGCACATACGTAACAAATTCACTGACATTTTTTCTCAGGGAATAAAAATCCGTCTCATTGGTTTTTGCAGTAAATTGATTTGCATAGTTGTATTTTTCCTTTCGGTTGAATTGTTTTAGAGTCATTCTGGAAAGATTATTCAAATACGAAACCAAAACTAAATTTTGCAATTGGATCAATAATAATATTTAAGAAAGTTAATCAGCCAATAGAATATACTTGAAATAAAATCAATCACATTCTACAGCAAAATAAAACAGGATGTCTGCTCGATTCCTGAAAGAAACTTTCCTGATAATTCGAGGGTTTTTCCAGGTATACTTTTTCTTTCCACGAAGCCATTCAAATACTTTGCATTTCTTTAAACTAATGTTTTTTTTAGTTAATTAAGGATTAAATTAATATGTTTGATTTAGAAAGCTTTGACAAATTATATTACAAGATATTCTCAAATATATTATCAAAATCGACTAATTATTAATTATAATAATAATTATTATTAATATTATAAATAATTAATTATTATTTATTACACAAATTTCTATTTTATCTTCTTATACATAAAATTCAGCGCATATTTAGTTAAAATTAATGCGGGTTCTGTGTCGAATTCAATTTAAACCGCTTGGAATTTCTAACTATTCAAGTGAAAATATTGCATTTTCAACAAAATAGATAAATTTTTAACCAAATAATTGAATTTTCAAACAAAAAAATTCATTTGCTATTTAAAAAAATATACTTTTTAACAGAATCCATGATTCTCATCTTAATTGTAAAATTTTTAACTAAAAAAGATCAGTTCTCAACCCAAAATTGAATAGTTAAATTTTCAGTAAAACAAAATTAATTAAAAAAAAAAAATAAATAAAAGTGATGAATTTGGATCAAAAGAGTTTATTTTTCAACCAAGTAGTTTTATTGTCAACCGAAAAGATTAATTATCAATCTCGGAGCATGATTGTAGTATGATGGAAGGGCGAAAGAACCCGTGGCACTTTGGCACCTGAGGGTTATGAAGGTGTCTTTATGGCCTCTTGTGGACATCGGACGACCTCCCCGAGTCATTAGTCTTACCCTTGCCTTCGGGGCTCTGCAGGGGCGGACCTTTTATTTCCCTAGCTACATGTGGGTATCAAAATGGAACACGCAAAATTAAAATTGAAAGAAGAAGGAGAAAGGGAGGTCGCAGAGGGGGGAGATCCAATCAAATCTGCCCCTCCAGCCAGCCAAACTCAGGTGGCGACTGTGCCCCAGCTCTTGCGGGAGCTGAGGGTTTGACGGTCTCTCTGAATGAGGCTATGGAAAGGTGAGCGGCCAATGAGTCCACCAAAAAGAAGAAACGCATCAACGGTTCCCTGACAAGGAGACTGAAGAGGCAGGCACATCAGGCTAGTATAGTAGCTGTGGTACCTGGAACATCGGCGACCATAACGCCGATAACCAGCACTGAGACCCAGAAGAGAGTAAGGGGCTCAGACGGCACCCCACCGTGGGAGCTAAACCTGTGAAAAGGCACAAGGCGGCCCAGCAGCCGACGAACAAGGAGTTGTCGGGGGCTGGACTGACAGATGCTCAGAGGGCTGACCCCCTGAAGATGGCGGTGATGGACTCGAGATACCTGGACTCGCTACTCACTACAGAGCAGTTTGACCTCTTCAGGGAGGCTACTTTGAGGGAACCCGAAAGAGTGTCCCCAGATCAATGACCAAAAAACAAGACCTCCTTCTGTAGGGGAGGGATCTTTGTATTTGTGGCAGTAGACCCAGCGGCTAAAGCTTGTCTACACAAGGTTGTGGTCGGGACAAGACCTTGGGAAGGTGCATCTCTTAAGATCGGTGGAGTTGAGTTGCTCCAGAAAATGGTGAGGGCTACGACGTGGTTCCCGGGTAAACTGGAAGACCCGCCTGTGGTCCTCCGTGTGTTGGAGGGATTCAACCCCTCACTTAAGGCAGCGTCCTAGAAACTCGTCAGACACCATAGACCTCAAGAAGAGGACACAACGGGAGGAATCAAGCATCTCCTAGTTGTGCAAATTCCTGAGTTTCAGACGAGGGCTCTTGCGGTTCTCAACAACAGGCCCTTCTACCACTTTGGACAGGTCCACTTTGAAGTTGCCGGCTATCAAAGCCTGTCGGTGTACAAAGAGATCGGGAGCAGACCTAAATGACTACTCCTGGTCTAACTATTATCCAAATTAACTTGCATCACAGCAAAGGCGCAGAGGGGCATGTCTGCGAGGCACACGGGTGTCTCGCTAATCCAGAAACCCTGGTTAGTTTGAGATACCATTAGGGGTTTAGAGGGAGAGGGCTGGTTTTTGTTACGGGGACCCCAAGATGGCCATTCCAATGGCTGACATACTGGTGACATTCACGGATCTCAAAGGAATAGGAAGGCTATTCAGGGGTATGGCTTACTTTCCATATGACAGCGATACCAATTCACCAGTGGAGGTACGTACACTGCATGGAATACTGCAAGGTAAGGGGTCTTCCTCTTTTGCTGGGGTGCGATGCTAACTGCCACGATACTTTGTGGGGCAGTACGGACATTAACACAAGAGGTAATGACCTACTCGAATACCTAATCACCATTGATTTAGATATTCCTAATACAGACTTTGAGTTTGAATGAATTGTACTCGTTGGCCCTAAATGGGCCAGAAATCCAAGAAAAACGAACTGGGATCAGTTTTCAACGGAACTAAGAAGTGCGCTCTCAGAGGTGTCCAGGTCAATCAGAGATGTGGATACCCTGGAGATGACGGTCGAGATTTTCACGGAAGCCATCAATTCTACTTATGAAAGTAATTGTCGACATTCAAGAGTCCGAAAAGCTTGGTAGCTAGACTGGCGGAATGGGAAACTGGAAGAGCTTCGCAGGGAAATCAGAGAGAGAGAGAGATGCAGACGTGCCAGTATTGGCAAAAACTGAGGAACTATGGATCTCATTTACGATGATGAGGGATGAGTATAGGAGTGCAATACGTAAGGCAAAGCAAGAAAGCTGGACTAACTTTTGCACAGACATCGAGAAAGGTGCAAAGGCGGCTAGACTTGATAAGCTGGAGGGGGATAATTAGAGCCTGGCAGGGATGCCTTGGCATACCTGATCAAGGCACATTTTCCGGGCTTTACAAGATTTGGAGAAGACGAAGCGACACCTTCGAGGCAATCAAAGACGCCTGTGGTCCAACTTGGCCCAAAGCGGTAACCAGCTAAGGAGATTGTTACCCCAGCCAGGGTCAGGTCGGCCTTGAAATCCGTGAGTGCTTAAAAGGCTTTTGGTCCGCATGACAATGTATCCAGTCTTCTTATAGAGGGCTAGTGAGTTCATCATAGGGTCGATCGTGAGACTTTGCTATAGCTAATGTGACTTTGGGTTCATAAAGCAGGCAGGATCGGTTATACTTCACCGAAGGATTTCCATCCCATTAGCCTTACATCTTTCCTAATGAAAACAGTGGAAAGACTCGTGGACAGATATATCCGCGTTAAGGTTTTGTCAAGTAGACGCCTTTACAAACAACAGCACGCCTATAGGACTGGTCACTCGATTGAAACGGCCCTAAGCGGAGTAGTAAGCCTAATTGAAGGACAACTTAAGCAGAAAGGCCTCGCGATTGGAACCTTTATGTACATCGAAGGAGCTTTTAACTGCACTCCTGGAAAGGTGGTCAGGACGGCCATGTTCACAAACGGTCTGCCGATTGCAGTTGCGGAATGGACCTGCCACATGTTGGCCAACAGGAACCTAACTATGACTAAGGGTGATACGACTTTATGCGGAACCGTTGACGCGGGATGTCCGCAGGGAGGTGTTTTAGCTCCCCAGCTATGCTGTTTGGTAGTGGATGAACTGATTCATCTGCTCACGGGTCAGAGCCACCACGTTATAGGCTATGCGATAGTGAAGTCGTGGTGCAGATGACTAGATTATTGCTCGATACAAATAAGACAGACGCGATCGTATTCACCAGAAGGTATAAGTGGGGAGCCACGAGGACATTGAAACTGGCAAACAACAACTGGATATCAAAGAACGAGCCAAATATCTAGGAGTCATTATAAATAAAAAGCTGTCCTGGAACGAGCACCTGGAAAACATGTGGAAGAAGCTAGTAGCCACTCTTTGGCTTTGTAGAAGAGCCTCAGGGAAAATCTAAGGTTTGAAACCGGAGACACATATGTGGATCTACAAAGTGATCCTGCGACCCAAGCTAACCTATGCGGCGGTGGTCTGGTGGAGCAGGGCCGAACTGTCTACTGTGAAGTCTCAACTGGAAAGGATGATGTGACTGATTCTGAGAGGCATCACTGGTGCCTCCAAGTCGACACCCACGATGGCTCTGGGGCAGTAATAGGTGTGGAGCCCCTCCATCTCACCATCAAGGCCGTGACTGCAAAGGCGATCTGTAGATTAAATATGGTAAGCGATAGCAGTATATCGGCAGTAGTGCGGATACCAGTCGACATTACTAGCAGGCCAACACTGAGCATGCTCAGGGACAAAATGAATGGGACCCAACGGGATCACCCAAGCGTCAGGGGCTGTTACGGTCTCAACCCAAATAATAGTTGGTTAAACACTCGGACTTCACCTCAGAGGTCCGGGGTTCGATCCCTGAGCCGGTACCTCTAGAAATTTTTCAATGTACCTTTACCGAGGTTCTGGTGGTTCGGAACCCACCTTAAGCTATAGGTCCCCCCATCGTGTGCTTGACTGCAACCCAGTCCATCAATGATGGGGTAAAAACCAGGCTTTGTCCAATATGTCTGGGCAGACTGCTCTCATCAGATCACTTGATTGCATTAAAAATATGCGTCCGTGACTGATGATATATACTGGGACAGCCCCGTGGAAAATGAGCAAATAAAAATCCAACTCTAACCAAAAACTATTAACAAAAATTATTAAATAATAATAATAGCTCTAGGAAAGCATCCAGAGGTGACTGTTGTCACCTCCAACGCTCATGGCCGCTCGTAATTGTATACCTACAACATCATCGCAGGAGGTTTCAACCATCGTATAAATGATTTGAATTAACTTATAACATTCTAATCTCATCAGACACTTAACTTAGTCCGTGGCTATGATGTATAACCGGGTTTGCCCGAGTAAAAGTTTAATAAAAACACGTAATAATAATAATAACCTAAATGATGAGTATTTAACAGGAAAACTGGAGTTTTCAAACACAAAGATGAATTATCAAACAAGAAGATTTATATTATATACAAAACAGAAGATTTTTCAACAAAATAAATGAATTTTTAACGAAATAGTTGAATATGCAACTGAAAAAACACTACAATATTTGAAACAAATAGTTGAACTTTGAACTAAAAAAGATCCATTTTCAGCTAAAATGATGAATCTTCAACAGGAATAGTTGAATTTCCAATCAAAAAGGTACATTTTTAACCTAGAAGATTAATTTTTGCTAAAAAGACGAATTTTCAACAGAATACATAAATTTTCAAAATAAAAATAAAATAAAACAAATTTTATCCAAAAATGGAATAGTTAAATTAACAGTTAAAGAAAATCAAATAAAACATATTTGTAAAAAAATAGGTACATTTTCAAACAAAGTGATGAATTGTCAACTAAAATGATTAATCTTTAATTAAAATAGTTGAATTTTCAACCAGAAAGATGAACGTTCAACCAAAAAGATTAATTTTTAACCATGAAAGTTTATTTCTACCAAACAAGACAACTTTTCAACTAAAGAAAAGAAGTTTTAAATAAAATGATGGAACTTTCATCCGCAATAGTTAAATTTTTAATGAAAAAAATTATTTTTCAGTCACAGAAAATAGAGTTTTTAACAGAATAGCTCCTTTCGCAACAATAGAGATCAATTTTAAATTGAAATAATGAATCTTCAACTAAAAAAATTAATTTTCAGGAACAGAATTTAAATTTCAACTAAATAATTAGATTTTCATCCCGAAAAAAATTAATTCTGAACGAAAAATGCAGTAGTTGATACTAGAACCAAAAAATACTTCAATTTTTAATAAAAAAACATGTACATTCACCCAAAAAGATGACTATTCAATATAAATTAATATTTCAACTAAGAAAGATATTTGAGTCAGGATAATTAAAATTAAATTTAAATATTAAACAAATTGTTGAATGGTCAAGAAAAAAGCTGCATTTTCAACCAAAAAAATTAATTTTCTACTAAAGGAAAGGAATTTTTAACTAAAAAAGACCAATTTTTAACCATACTGATGAATTTCCAACTAAAATGATAAATCCTCGACTGGAATAGTTAAATATTAAATTAAAAAGATTAATTTTCAACACAGAAGATTAAATTTATTGCAAGAAGAATAATTTCTAACAAAAAATATGCGTTTTCAACAAAATACATGAAATTTATACTAAAAAAGATCAATTATCTAGAAAAAATGATATAAATAAATTTGGAGTGAAAAAAGTTAATGTTCAAGCAAAAAGATAAATTTTCAACTAAAATGACAAAATATTTAGTTGGGATGGATAAATAGTCAGTCAAAAAGAATTTTTTTTTAATAGTCTTCAAGATTAGTTAATTTTCAACTAAGAAATATTTTTGAGAAAAGAGAGCGAAAAATTGAAAACTTTGGAATTTTTTAAGCAAAAAGATGATTTTTCAACCAGGAAATTAATGCTCTATCAACAAAAAACGCACATTTCCAACAAAATACGTGAATTTTCAACTTATAAACGATCAATCTTTTTACTTAAATTTTCAGTTAATAAAAATTAATTTAAACAAAAAAAAAACGAATTTTCAATAAAATAGTTAAATACATTAATATAAAGCTACTTCTGCAAGATTAAAAATCATTGCTATTCAATTTTATATTGCAATTTAAAAAAAAAATAGGTATGCTCTCGAAAAAATTCCCTGACATTTCCAGGCTTTTCCAGGTATATAATAATTCCTTGATAATTCCAGGGTTTTTAATTACGGTATACCGTACCTGAAATAGACATCCTGTAAAAACAATTAAAACGTTTTTTAAATATAGAAGTAAAGGAACAATAAAATACTTACTCCATGCAGTTAATAAAGTGTTTAAGATTTAAAATCGCCGTAGCACCTGGCACAGGACAGTCAAAAAGTTTGACCTGGACATCTGAAAAGGAATTATCTCGTTTTGGAAAACTAATGTTCTCCAATTCTTTTATAGCTAAACTTGAACTCCTTAATTGCCAATCATTTATATTCACTTTTCCGTTGCAATTGAATGTGCTTTTGAAATCCATCTAAAAAAATAAATTTCAAACTAACAAATCATGTTAAATAACAATCACAAATAAATTATACACATTTCTAAGATAAGCGCTCTCTAACCACTAAAATCTAACAGATTTATTCACAAACCTTTGAATATCGATTCCTAAATTTGTAATAATTGCATATATTCACTCAGTAAGTTAGCTCCATTTTGGTAAAGAATGTGCCTAAAAATTTTTATTTCGAAGTTGCTTAAAAAATGTAAATATTTGAGCACAGTTGACGTTTCTTGTAACTTTTGTCTGCTTACGAAAACTTTTAGGCGCGCTAAAACACTAGCAGACGATATGCTCGCGCAAGCGCAAACTTATTTCGGAAAGATTTATCGGTTTAATTTAGGAAAATTTGTGGTGTCTTGCAGAAAGTAGATAGGTGTAATTACTACATTTCATTGGAAATACAAATTTGTATGCTTTGTTAAACTTCACAAAACCGGGGATCTAATAACTAAAATTCAGATGAAAATCCTAACCTCACTTTTCCCAAAGTTAATTTTTCACCCTGCTTCCCCTGCTTCGCCTTTTATTCGCGAAAAAGCGTTTTTGGTTACTTTATGATCGATCTTAATATTTGTTTGTTTATTTATTATTACCGTTTAGAGCAATACTCAATTAAAAATAGATCATTTTTGTTCAAAAAAAGTTAGTTTTGAAGCGCCACCAAATAACAAATTATTGAAATAATTCAAATTAAAGCGGGATTTCCGCAGAGCTGTCAATCAGCTGTCAATAAGGTAAACCATAAACTGTCAATTTCTAAAATTTGTATAAAGTAGAATCTGGTGCATTATAAAATGCCAAAAAATGATGAAGCAAAAGTATCGACAATTTTTAAATGTGACCACAAAGATGAATTTGATAAAAAAGGTTAGCCAGGAGAAAATTGTAGAAATAATTATTTGAACGTAATAGTAATTTTATTAAAATCGTGATACGAAGTCTTAACCAAATTAAATTTATTAGTTTATTTTATACAATATTTTATCGTCTTTTCAGACAAAGTTAAAGAAGAATCGAAAAAAAAATCAATTGTAATCACTCCACAACAATTAAAATTTACCTTTTTTCGAACGAATATGAAAACGCAACAGAAAATAGTGCAAATAACGAATTACTCATCTAAACCTTGTCCTCTTTTAATTTCTCCTCCGGGAACTTGTTATTTTAAAATTACTTCAAAAACTCTTAAGGTATACAAATTTTGATTATAATTATGATGTCATTATATTCTGTTTATGCCTTAAGACATAAACAAATATTTTTATAAGTAAATTAAAAATAATTTTGTACAAAAAGGAATGGTTGAATCCAGGTTACAGTTTCGAATTAAAAATTCGTTTCATACCCGATGAAATTCGACATTATCACGATTCGATAAAAATCCAAGAATTTGAGAAAAGATATTCTATTTTAAAATTATCAGCAGCACCTTCATGTGAAATTAATTATCCAAAAACTGTGGACTTTGGAAAAGTTCCTTTGGCTGCCACGTGAGTGTTCTGATTTTAAAATAGTTAAAGTTATTTTGATTAATCTTTCATCAAATTTAATTTAATTTAAAATAAATAGAGTTCCTAATTTCAATATTCTGATTTAGCGTTTCTTATAAGATACCAATTCACTCTGATCCCATGAAAAAAATTTCTTTCGCTGTTTTTCCTTTGTCAGAAATCCAATGTTGCCTGCATATCTATCCTCTATATGGTGAAAATAATTTTTGATAATTAGAAGCTATAGAATTTTATCTGAAGAAAAGTATTTGAATGAATATATTATGTATTTTTAGGATCTTTGAAGCCAGGACAAAATCCTATTTTTCTTAATGTCGAATACCAAGCATTGCGGTACATCACTGCAACATTCCAAATTCAATTATTTATACCCGAAATATGTAAATCGCCTTTTCTGATAAATTTTATCGCTTACACTTATCCTGGTCTTCAACGGTAATATTTTTATTTGATTAATTTTGATACATAGAAAGGAGTTTTATTGCTTATTTTAAATTATTATTTAATTAATTGTCGAGAGAGAAGTTAGAAGAAGTGATTGAAGTACCTCTTGAGAATCAGAAAGAGCCCAAGAAGACAAATTCTGTGTCGGAGCCCATTAAATTAGAGAATAAAATTACTTCGACTTCTTTACATTTTTCTCAACAAAAAAAGGAAAAGAAAAAAATTCAGAATTATGAATATAAATTATTCAAAAAGTTGGGAAAAATACCCGCATTTTCCTTGCATGGAGTAAATTTGATTATGAATGCTCGTTTAAAAAAGGTACACGATGAATTCGAATTACGAGGTGTGCATTTTCATTTTAAAATCACTACAAAGTTAAGAACAACGCAAATCATATTTTTCCAAACTTCAAAAAAATTTTAAATTTGTAATGGAATGATTTTAACAGGACCTCTTAGTATGTACAAATGTGATACAATGAAGGAAAAAATGAACCACCAAAATGAATTTTTGCATAAATCTGAACAACTCTTAAAACTGAATGAAAATGCAAGAAATAACCACAAGCCGAAATTAGGTGAAAGTTTGTCCGATTCCTATAACGAAAAGTTTGATTCGATTCTTGCAAAACGAAAGCAACATTCCTTTGAATACAAAAATAAACTTATAACAACAACGAAAGAAGAATTGCTTCAGAGGCCAAAAGTTATTAAAATCAGACAGCGAACCCTCAGATCTTGTACCGAAGTAATTTTAATTACATGCAATAATTTAAAATTTTATTTGAACTAAAGTATGTTAACAATCTAAATAATAATTTTAGAATTTTGAGAAAATCACCACACACCAGTTAAGCTGTGATTGGTTTTTACGTTACACTATTATTGCTCATTTTATCCAAGCTGCAAGAATTATAATTTTGAAAAATCGTTTGAAAAAAGTTTTAAGTCTTCTGAGAAAATTGACCCCGGAAATCGTCGAACGAATTGAGAAGTTGATTGACAAGGAAAGAAATTGAAATATGAAGGACAGAAGAAAAAAAAGAAAAAAATAGTATTTTTATTTACATTTTTAATTACAAATAAAGAAATTCGATATATTTTATAAGTGAAATATCTGTAGATCTGAGCAAATTAAATTTTGTATTTAAAAAATTCAAGGCATATAATATTTTTCCAACTTGAAATTCCCGCTACTATTACAACACATGCGCAGTGTCTCTCTTTTTTATTGGCACATTTGAACGCACAGAAGTTTTTTTAAAAATGGACGGTGAAGTGACAGTTTGCGCGTTTTAGCGGTTGTTTTGATGAATTTTGTGGTCTAATTTTTCGATTTAAACACCGAACTGATGAAGATTTTTGTGATTCGTGTGCCGAAATTAGTCTTCTATGTCGATTATTAACCCGTTCGAGTGTTAAATGTTGTTTTTAAACTGAACAAAATTGCACGTGTGTCCTCAACTTCTACGTGGAAATTCTTTGTGTTTCGGTTGTGGACTTCTATCTTCATGAACTGAATCTTTTACCTCATTTATGCATACGAGTCAAGAAATATTACAATAGTAAAAAATGGAGAAATATCAGCACATCAGAGCATTTATCAATGCAGTCAATGAATATTCCAAACACCCAAGCGAAGGTACAACTTCAGTTCTTCAAATGAATCTTGGGGTAAGCTTATTATATATTGTTGTTTCTGAATAGTTAATTACCTGCAATTGCATTATTTTTCTTTTTATAAAGTGATCCCATGTAGCATATTTCTTAGATGGTTATCTTCATTATGTTGCAAATGTAACCTAAAAATAACCTATAAGAGTATGATGGTACAAGAAAATTAAAATTGGATATAATACTCTTCCCTTTGTTAAAAATATTTAATATTTTCAATATTTACATACTTTTAAACTGAAATGTTCAGAAATTGAACAGCTTTATATTTACAGTTTCAAAATTTGACAATTTTAAATTGCATTGCGTTGGCTATTATTTTTCTTTATCAATTTTAGGCATGATCTTCATAAATTAGGTTACCAACTTTTCGATATTTTTTCCGCTACCCGGATAGTAACGAACCTGTTTTGATTATACACGGATTGCATGTTTATTCTGCGTTTTTCGCGTTTTCATTAAGTTGCTCTACAGTGAGAATTTTCAGCTACGAAGGCTTTAAAAAAATGGTTTAATTTTAAACAAAATAGTTGGATTTTTAACTAACTATAGTACAGTTCTTAAAGAAAAAAGATGAATTCTCCATGAAAGAATTAAGATTTAACGTATGAATTTTCAATCTAAATGGACGAATTTTCAAGAAAACAGTTAAATTTTCGACCAAAAAAGATGTCTTAAGAAAATAGTATTTTGAAGAGTTAATTTTCAACAAAAAAGTAATTTAAACCAAAAAAGACGAGCTTTTAACAAAATAGATAAATACACATCCAAGAAGATGAATTTCCAAAAAAGAAGAGTCATTATCTACCTAAAAAGGCAATTTTTCAACAAAATTGCTGAATTTTCGACAAAACAATTGAATTTTTAAATCAACACCATGAGTTTTTAACAAGGAAGTTAATTTTCTACCCTATAGTTAATATGTCAAATAAATAGTTTAATTTTTAACCATATAATTCAGTTTTCTACCAAAATAGTTTAATTTTCACCAAAAGGATGAATTTACAACCAATTATTTTCCGTTTTCACTAAAAAGATGGTCTATCTGAAAATATGAATTTTTAAACGGAAAGGACATATTTTCTACAAAATGATTGAATTTTCAAACCGAACAGAAGACATTTGTACTCAAAGGGCTCATTTTCCACTATATACTGTAATTTTCTACGAGATTGTTAAATTTTCAGGCCAAAAAGACGAATTTTCTACAAACCAGTTCAATTTTCAAACGAAAAGATGAATTCTCAACTAAAACTGCAATACTTGATATTTCACCGAAAAAATATTTTAATCCGAAATACAAACAGTTGAATGTAATTTAAAAAAAGAAATATTCAAGAAAATATTCAAATTTTAAACTAAAAAGATGCTTTTTCATCGTAAAAGGTTAATGATTAATTGAGAAGATTAATGTTTTGCTAAAAAAACGAATTTTCAACTAAAAAAGATCAATTTTTTACCAAATGTTGTACCGAAGAGATGAATCTTTATCCAAAAATATAAGTTGGTATCGTAGTTTATGGAAGATCCCTTAGCATAGTAAAGTTAATTTTCCTATTTAAGTAAACAAATATTTGTACACATTTTTCGCAGGTGATAAGTGCATCGATAGATATGAGTATATTCGATCCAGGAAGTTGCATAGCTGCCGATTTTTACGTGAGCCTACACGAATTAATGAATACGTTAGGTTCAAAAACTACTTTACTCTGGAGTGCTGTCGATGTTTTACAAACCGCATGTCGAAATACAGCCGCGAGACAAGCCCTGACCCATACCTACAAATTCGCACCAATTTTAACAAGGCTCCTAGAAGTAATTCTCCAATTCTCATTGGAAATCGCCGAGGGGTTAATTACTTTTGTAATCTCTCTTTACAATCTCATGCTATTTCTTATAATTTGTTACACGGTTCTAGAAAAATCATTATAGAAAATTATTATCGGAGAATAATGTTAAAATGTGGAAAGAATTGATGCAAAACATAGAGAAACCACACGTGAATTACAGAATTTTAAATGAGCTAAAAGATTTCAAATATTTCATTGTGTTTCAAGAGATTTAAAAATATTTCGACGTATTTTAAGAAATTTTGTAAGATTGAGAAACATTTCAAGGAATTTAACAGGATTTCAATGATTTTCGTGAATTTTAAGGGATTCTAAAAGATTTGGAGAGATTTCAAACCATTTTTTAGGTTTCTTAGAGATTTGCAGGGATTTATAGATATTTTCGGAAAGTAAATTAAACTAAATTAAATGTTAAAGGAATCTCAGCGATTTCAAATATTTCAAGAAACTTTAAGAAATTTAAAGGAATTTCACAATATTTAGAGTATTTGATTGAATGATTTAGTTGAATTTCTAGAAATATGAAGGAATTTCCAGACGATTATGGAAAATATTCGTAAGGAAATTAAATTTCAAGGAATTCTTAGTGATTTCAAAGATTTTAAGGGATTTTAAGATATTCTAAGGAATTTCATCAGATTTAAAGTATTGGAACGAGTTTTTTTATCAGAACTTTAATAAATTAGCTTAATTTAAATATTTAAGGTATTTCGAATGATTTACTTATTTCCAGAGCATTTCAAGAGATTAACAAATTTCAAGTGAATTAGAAGAATCTTATAAGATTTCCAAAGATTCTAAGGAATTTTGAGAGGAATTTAGGAAATGAATGAATATAAGTTAAAATTTAAAAGATCCTAGCGATGCCAAAGATTTCAAGGGATTAGAAAGATTTCTTAGGATTTGAATGGTTATTGTTTAGAGAACTTTACTTAATAAGTTAAATTTAATTTATTTTCTAGGGATTCAAAGGTTTCAAGAGATTTTAATGTTTTTCTAGAGAACTTTAATGAAAACGTTTAATTTAATTTGTATTCAAGAAATTTAAAATGATTTATTTTCAAAGATTACAAAAAATTTCAAGTGATTTAAAAATGTTGAAAGAATTTTGAAGAATTTCGTAGAATTTCCAAAGAATCTAACTTATGTTACAAGATTAAGGGCATGTGACACGTTCAAACTTTTTTTATACATAAAATATCGGTCTCAAACTTTGAGAAATGCAAGAGCCGAAAGAAAACTACGTTTAAGTACAAAGCTTAATAATAATAGA
>NC_046664.1:65398191-65402218 GCF_010883055.1 Belonocnema kinseyi
ATCTTATTTACAAAAAAAGTTCTTAGGTTCAAAAAAAACATTCAGTGAACCGAAAAAGTGAGGTCGGTAATATAGGTATTTAGCTGTGTCACATGCCCTTAAAGGGATTTAATAGAACCTCTATTTATTTCAAAGGTTTCACGGGATTTTACCAACTTGAAGGGTTTAGAAGATTTCTAAAGAACGTCAGGGATTTAATTTATTTTATTTTAAGGGATTTTGAATGATTTAAATGTTATTAAAGTCATCCCAAAGGATTTTCATGTATTTAAATGAAATTTTAAACGATTTTAAAGATATTAAGGTAATTCACCAATTTTGTCTGCTTAAACTTTACATGTGTAGAATCGCTATTTTTGTTTACTTCCATATTGGATTATGGGCGATATAAAACAAATCTGTTCTTTTTATTTTCTCTATTTTTACATTAATTCTTTCAATATTTTTCTATTATTTATTTCAATGCTGATTATCTTAAAATTGTTTTCTATATAGTAATTTTCCGTAAGGACCATACAATATTTTGCAATCACATGCATTCTTGCAATCTTACAATCTAGTGTACATCAAAAATCCAAGTAATTAAACCCTCGAAAATTTCTAATAGTTTTCTTTTTTAATTCTGAGCTATTACAATTTTGGTGTAACAGGCGCCGAATTTAACAGCAGAAAAGCGAGTGCGAGCTCTAAAGCTTCTTCAAGAACTGACCTATGGAATAAAAATCTCCTGGCAGGAGACGCATTTGCCCTATTTAATAACTACTCTGACTCAGTGGGTATCTCAATCAACAGAGGAAGAGGTCCTCGCTCTTTCTCTAGGAGTTCTATCCAATCTCTGCTACAAAAATCTTCCAGCTGTTTATACTCTGATGAGAACTATCGACTCCAAGACGTTTATTCGGACATTAATTAAACACCAAAGTCGAAATATTAATACGAGGGTTCAGTGCTGCAAATTGCTGATCATTCTTGAACACATGAACACAGAGCTTTCTGAGAAATCCATTCTTGATTTTACACAAGTCACTTTTAAAAGCATAATTGAGGCTTTGACGAAAAGGGACGTGTTGCTCTTGAGACACATAGTTGACTTTTTTGAAGATGTGAGGCAGAGCGATCACTCAAGATTGGTTTTACTTTCTTATACTGAGTAAGTGAATTGGGGGTTATTGAATTTATTTAAATTATTTTCATTTTTGTTTAAGATTGCATTGAATATATCAACATTCAAAGTCCTCATAATCCCATTTTTAGAGAAAAGAGAAAATTCAAATTGTAAACGATTCTTTAATAATAAAGGCAGCAATTGGGTTCCTAACTTTTTGACCAAATGTTTAAAAAAGGACAAAAGGATTCTATTTATAATCCTGTCGTCATATAGATGAGCTTACATATATGCATTTATCTGCAATTAAAGATTAAGAATGTTCTGCACTATAAATTTAGTAAATCAAAATTGTCAAATAATTCATTTTACTTGATGATAAAACTTATTTCTGAATGTTTCCAAATATTTTTGATTAAAGTGAAAACTTTAATTGTAATGTGTTGTACTAAGAAATAGTTCTATTTCTAACATTTTGTTACTACACTATAATTTGTGAACTTTTTCACACTTTTAAAAGGATGAGAAAAATGAAAATATCGATCAAAATTTATGATCTCTTAATTCAACAATAGAATGCTTTGTCGGTACCGAGAATAAAAAAAAAATACCGATACCGAAGATATGATTTCTGGGAATTTTTTTTAACGATTTAGAATTTATTTCAACCCTTCGTCACACAGTTTTTTACTGCTTCCTTCACACAGGTGGGCCGTTTATATCTGGTTGTTCTTTTTTCTATCTTAAAAACTTAAAAAAAGTGGAAAAATTCATTTGTATTCCTCGGAGCTCCTACTATACGTTCCAATTAGGTTTAGAATTAAAAATGTAACTTTGTTGAAAATAATAATCTAAAGATAGACAAAAACTTGAGCAAATGGAAAATTAGTTGAGAAATTCATATCTTTGCAATAAATAAATATAAAGAAACTGCACCTTAGGTTTTTAAAGATCAAATAATGAACTTTCAGAAAAATATAGCTCTATGTCTTCCTGTTCAAAAAAGTATATTTATTTGCACACTTGAAAATATGGTAATTTTTTGTTGTTCATGCATATAATAAATGAATGAAAAATCCATTTTTCATTAAAAATCAATATTAACTTATTCTACAATCACCTAAGTTTCATAAGAAACTTTGTTCAAGAGTTTTAAAAAAATGATATGAGAGTAAATAATTCAATCAGCGCAATCTTTAAAGAAGTTCGTGCGATGTTTTACATACACCGGGTTTTCATAGATCGAGATTTTTTATCATCCTTAGATGGGCATGTCGCACGCATTTTTCTTTTTTCTAACTTCGTAGATGTACATATGCAAATGAGGATTCATCCTAATATTCGCGATACACTAACGCGGTCACACAGGTGCACAGTGGGAAAAAAGTACATTTTATGGTTCAAAATACGATTCCGGCTGAACCTGTGGAACGATTTGGATGCTTTTTTAAAGCTGATAAAATTTCAAAGAAAGTTGTCGATCCTGATTTTTAATTTAGTTTTTCAATTTTTTGTATAAATAAATAAATATGACGAAAAAATGACAATTTTTTCTATTTGACGTTCCCGGTGCTCGTCAATTATTAGTTGAAAATGTGTTTTCTATCATTTTCAATAATTTAACGTTTTTTAAAGTTATATTGCAACAAATTTAAATGAAAACAATATTTGAATGAAAAAATGTCTCTTAAGACTATTCTTGTTAATATTATAAACAAATTTAATTAACAAATGCATTATTCAGGCATTTGTCGTCAGAAAAATTTGTTTTTTTTCGAAGTGACTTTTTAAAAATTAGGAACCTCATGATAATTTCAGAAAACTTTCATAATTTTTTGATAAAGTTTATGATTTTTTAACAACTTCATTTAAGAAATGCATTTTTCGGGCATTTGTCTACGTGAAAACTCGTTTTTTGTGTCAAAGTCAGTCCTTTCATTTCAGAAAAAAGTTCTTTTTTTCATTCAGTACTTACATTTGGCCAACGCAAGAGGGTTTGAATACAAGGAATGATAGAACAATACATTTAATACTTGTTATAAATCAATTCTATAACATATGAGAAGTTGGGAAACTCACGAGTCTTTTAAAAAAATCATAAAATTTATGAAATAATTATGAATGTTGCTGAAATTAACATGAAGTTCTCAGTTAAAAGGACTGAAATCGAAAGAAACGAATTTTTTGTCAACAGATGCGCGAATAATGCATTTGTTTATTAAATTTGTTTAAAAAAAATCAAATAGTGATAGATGTTGCTAAATTTATCATGAACTTCCCAATTAAAAGGACTTACTTTAGAACAAACAAGTTTTTACGTCGACAAATTCTCGAATAATGCATTTCTTAATTGAAGTTTTTAAGAAAATCATAAATTTTATCAACAAATTATGAATTTTTCTGAAATTATTATGAGATTCCTAATTTTTAAAAATTGACATAGAAAAAAAAAGATTTTTCTGACGACAAATGCCTGAACAATGAAATTGTTTATTAAATTTGTTTATAATAATAAGAATAGTCTTAAGAGAATTTTTTTAAATTAAAATATTATTTCTATTCAAATTTCTTGCAATATAACTTAAAAAACGTTCAATTATTGAAAATGATTGAAAACGCATTTTCAACCAAAAATTTTTGTATACAAATTTTTTTATTTATTGTATCATGATGAAATATCTTCACATATATAATGTTCAGCCGGAAACGTATTTTGAATCAAAAAATATACTTTTTCCCCACTGTGAGGTGGGACGTTTGAGGCACAAGCTTAATTTCAAATTTTTCTTCCTCAGAAAAACAATGATCAATTGAAGTGTCCCTTTCATTCTCCTTGGCTATGATGTTTTTGTCAGCTGGTGCCGAAAATTCGATAACGAACATGGTTCGCTTCTCGAAGTCAAGAAGAACCATGTCAGGCCT
>NC_046664.1:65402318-65445867 GCF_010883055.1 Belonocnema kinseyi
TTTACAAGATTACAAACTTTTAGAAAAAATCCGAATAAGTTTAAAAGGTATTTAGACGTTTTGAAAAGATACAAAAATGGTATTAAATTAAAAAATATTTCAAGAAATTCAAAACAAAATGTAGATTTTTGAAGATTTACGACAATAATCTTAATAGCTTTTTAAGAAGTTTAAATGGTTTCAAGAGAAGAAATAATTTTTCATAATATTTCTGAAAAAATGTTTATTGATTTTTTGTTTTCCCAAATTTATTTTAAGAGAATTTTTAAAAAGATATCAAAGCATTTCAAAAGATCGTTGAAATTGTTAAAAAGGGCATTTGAAGATTTTCAGGCAATTTTTTTATTTTGCTGAATTTGTCTATACTTGTAGGGAAAAATTTGAATCATTTAAAAAGAAAACGAACCCGGAAGACATGCGTTTGAACTTTGAGACTTCCGAAAATTCACATATAATTTTTTTAAATTTCCAAGCGTGAGAAAGTCCTGAATATCATTTAACTGACTCAAATTCTTTCTAAAATTTTGTAAAATCTTGTTAAATAAGTAAAAATGGCTTCGTAACTTTCCAGATACCTCTAGTAGCTGAAAGCAAATAAACAAACAAACTTGAAAAATTAATAGTTACTCGTAAATTTTGTTTTTGATTAAAAATGATTTTTCCTTGTGATTAAAACAAGAAAAGGCTTTTTGTTACTGAAAATCTTTGTTTTTTTTTTAATATAAAACTAAAAACTTTTTTAATTTTAATTCAACTATTATATTTCTCATTGAGAATTCAACTTTTTTTGGTTTTAAGTTCAACTGCTAGGTTAAAAGTTAAACTACTTTGTTAACAATTCACTTGTTTGTTGTAAAATTGATTATTTTAGTTTGAAACACTTCTAAAAAGTCTGTGTCCAAATAATAAACAAAAAACATTATTATCTGCATATACAATAGCGTCTTTCAAACTTTGTTAACTAAAAGCTCTTAGTGATAAACGAAGAATACATACCTCTGTATGTTAAACAATCTATTTATTTTATCAAGTTTCATTAATATACTTCCTTTTATGATGTTATTAAAAAAATAGCCAAAATTGCTGAAAAATAATAGATAACAAATAATAAAAATTATAAAATTTAACCACCATGAAGCAAGATTTATTTACAGTTATCGTAAATTTTATTGATTTTTTTCAATTAATTAAGTTATGAAAAATTCCCTTAGAAAGCAACTTCTGCAAAAAAAAAGCTTGTCAAGATACCTAATTGTATGTATGTATATTTAATCTCTCCCTTTTACGGGTTTCAGGGCCTCCGCTCCCGATACATCAAATTTACATTCCATCCTTAATCTAAGTTATCAGCTGCTTATCTTCTAATGTTTCACCTTACTTAAAAATAAAATTAAACAATAATAACAAAAAATAATACTAATAATTCTAGTAATGAGCGATGTTCCGGGGCTACCGTTTCCTCTTACTATAAAAAACAAATATTATCCACGATTTTTAATTTAACTTTTGCTTTTTAATTTCCTTTTTCAAGATCAACCGTTTGTCTCTGCCCAATTCCCTTGCCCAACTTCCAATCTTCCTCTCCTATGCACCTCTCTAAAACAGTCGTCCATGACTCCAATTTGTTTCCACATACTCTACATAGATTCTCCTCTTCATCCATGCAATATCTACAAGCTCTCACTCCTTTTCCCATTCTAAACCTTATCACCCTACTCCATTTGTCTTCCTTTTTTATTTTTTGCAGATATTCTGGTTTCGTCAACCCTTTGACCATAATATGCCATCTATTGTACCTCGAATCAATAATCTTTGTCCATTTCTCTTCTCCTTGTTTAACTAATAGCTCTAACTCTATGTCCTGCCACTCCATAACGCCTTCTCGTACCTTACAAACCCTTCTCATCTTTCTCCTTTCTTCCTCCCATTTTGAATTTTCCAGGCTCTCTCGATTTGTCTAGTAACCATTTTTCCCTTCTTAACTCTTCTCTTAACAGGTATGCTGGGCAACTCCAGCGAACCCCCATTACCTACCTCAGAAATTGCTCATGTATGCTCTCTACTTTCCTATGTTCCTTCCATCCCCAGATCTCTACTCTATAACACAACACTGCCCAAACCAACGCATCAAACAACCATTACCTCATTCTCCAATCGTCCTTGAACCTTCTCTTTCCTATTCCCTATACTTGGCCTATTACTTTACTCGCACATTCAATTCTTTTCCTCACCTGCAGCTCGTTTCCCCCTCCTGCCTCAAACCAAAAACCTAAATAACAGAATTCTTCCACCCTTTCCACTGTTTGTCCGTTCATCTTCCAAACGTAATCTATTATGGTGTTTCTCTTTCTAAAACACATCACCTTGGTCTTCTCTGCGTTCTCCGTCAGATCTTTGGCTCCCATATACTCTTCAAAAATTCTCATCATTAGGTTCATCCCCTTGTCGTTGCCTGTTAACAAAACTACGTCGTCCGCATAAGCTAGAGAGTATATTTTTCTGTTACCCAATATCGCCCCCCCCCCCCTTTTCCTTTCTTCTTTAGCTTCTTCTCTAGATCTGCCAACAGCATATTAAACATTATCGGACTCAGAGTTCACCCTTGCCTTAGACCTCTTTCTATCCAAAATACCTCTCCTTTTTCCTTTCCTATCTTCACTCTAATCCTAGTTTCAGTAAAAATTTCCTTTATCCTCTCCACCAGCCTTCCTTTTATTCCCCTTTCTTTCATTGCCTGCCATAACACTTTTCTGTTTACTGAATCAAAAGCCGCTTTAAAGTCCAGGAATAACCCAATTAATTTCCCTCTCTTTCTCCCTATATTTCTGTTAACCAAGTAGTTCAGTACGTAAATGTTGTCTATGGTTTCCATCGCTTTTCTAAAACCCGTCTGACTGTGTGGAATACTGTCTCTTTCCTCTATCTGACTCTCTAACCTTTTTCTTAAAATTTCTGTATATATTTTGTAGCCAACTGGCATGAGAGTGATCCCTCTGTACTCCTCTACCTTCTTTCCCACCCCTTTCTTGACAAGTGGTACCATAAGCCCTGTCAACCACTCTTCTGGCCACCCTTCTCCATTCCATACATTGCTGCAGGTCTCCCGCAGGCCTTCCCTTACCCCTTCTCCTCCATACTTCAACGCTTCGTTCTCCATACCATCTTCTCCTGTAACCTTGTTCCTTTTTAATATATTTATTTCCGCATCCACTTTATATTTCTTCATTCACGCCCTTCTTTCCTCCTCTTTCCTTATTTATCACATCCCAAACCCTACCTTCTTTGGCCGCTTTTTCTACTTCTTCCTTGTACTTTTCCTTTCTCCTTTACTTTTTCCTTTCTAGCAACCTCTCATGTTCTTGTTTTCTCTTATTGTACTCCTCCTTTTCCATTTTCTTACACACTCTTTCATTCTCTCTTTACTCTCCTTACATTCCTCGTCCCACCAACCTCTCTTTTCTTCTTCTCTTTCTGTTTTCGTACCTATCTCATACCTTGCCTTCTCAATCGACCCTTTCCATTTTTCCATTAACAAGTCTACTTCCTCCTCTTCTGTAAAACTAATCTTCTCCTTTTCCATTTTTTCTTTAAACTCTTTCAGTTTATCTACTTTCTGGGCTCGCATTTTCTTGTCCGGGAAATGTTCGGACCCAATCTCATTACCCACTTTCATACAACTTATCATATTCCTCATTTTTTCTTCCGTCAGGATGTAGTCTATCACTGTCTCTCCCTTCCCTACAAATGTGATCTCTTCTTCGTCATCTCCTTTTATATTGCCATTACATATAGAACATCCTGTTTCTCCTATTATGTTTAGTAACCTCCTCCCCTCCCTGTCTATCTCCCTATGCCTGGAACTCCTTACATATGCTTCTTTTTCTCTATCCCAAGTCCCTCCCCCTTGTTCGCCAGTCCATGCAATCAAATCACCTCCTATCAAAACTAACTCTTCTTTCTTTTCCTCCACCCACCTATTAATTACTCTCCAATCTTCCTCTTCTCCTCTTCTACTATATACACAAACCATCACTATTCTGCCTTTTCCAACTATAATCCTTCTTACCATTATACCATCTTTTTCGTTCCTATCCCCCTCTTTTCTGTCTTTTACTGCCAATTCTTTTCTCACTCCTGAGACCATTCCGCCCATCCCTCTCCCTTTAACGTGTTCCCTTCTTGTTTCTTGCATCGTCCACACATAACCTTTCGGTAACATTCTTTTCATCCCCTTCCAGTCTTTCTCATCCGTCCATGTTTCACTCATCATTACTACATCCCATTTTGTCACTTCCCCCTAAAACCCCTTGTGCTTGTTTTGTAATCCTGAAACATTACAGAATGCCACTTTCACATGACCATCTTCTCCTCCTGTTCCTTTTGTCCTCATGCTTAGCCTGACGCATTTCCTTCCTTCTTATTTACATGTTCCTTATTCTTCACTTTTCCTGTCGTTGTTTGCCGAGTTCTCAATTCTTTTATTTCTTCGTCCCAGATCCACATCACTCCGTTTACCCAAATTCTATCCCTCCCTATTACCTTTGCTTCTTGCCGCCCATGCCCTCTGCTCAAATCAACCATTTTCTTCTCCTTCTCTGTCATGTTAGATCTCTTTCAATTCTCTCTGATCTTCCCTTCAACAACTTCTTTTTGCCCATAACATCAAACCTCTCTTCCTCACACCCTAATGTTACCAGAAAAATGCCTTCCCTTCCTTCCATCATTCTTCCTGCCCTCTTTACCCCTCCTACCCTAATTTGTGCTCCTATATCTTGCATCAATTTCTTAATCTCTTCCTCTCCCGTTTCACTATTCACTTTCAGCCCCTTGACAATTTAAATTTAAATTGCAATGTAGTGTTTCAGCAGAATTCTCGATTGGCGATTTTAATTTCGCGACTGCAGTATATTGATTCCAGTTGAATATTTATTTACAGGTACAGAAACGAAAATTTATTTCAAGGTTTGAATTTATTATTTTAATAAAGATGAAAAAATAACTTATAAATTGAACCTCATCATTTAACTTCTCATTTTCCATTAATATCAACCATAAATCCGAAGACAAAAAGTCTATTCTTGTACATTTTTTCATACAGAACAACAGCCTAATTTAACCAATTTTAACCAATTGAGGATAAATTCATAAGGCTTAAGAATAATCTAAGTCAAATTGAAAAAAATTTTATAAATTGGAAAAAATTTTAAAAAATTCGATGGATTTTAGTAAAATTTGAGTGAATTTAGTGGAAATGGGGAGAATTCGATGAAATTCATCAAGTTTCAAGGTGACTTAAACAACACATTTAAGCGGATTGGGAACAATTCAAAAATATAAAAACAATCATTGAATTTAGTAAGTTTGAAAGTAGCTTAGAAAAACCCAAATGAATTCAAAATAAATTCATAAAATGACTCAGTGTTCAAGGCGAGTGAAAAAAATACTTCAGAATCAATTAAATAAAGGCCTTGAAACAGATTGCAAAGATTCATGGAATTGAGTAGAATTCAGCGGATTTAGAAGAATTTAAGTGACTTAAAAAAATTCAAGAGAATCCCAAAGAATTCAGTTTATCTACAAAAATTATTTGAAAATCTCAATTCTTTGAAATCTTACGAAATCCTGTGAAATTCAGTGGAATCTGGTGATATTTCGTGAAATCCTGAAAAAATATCAGAATACCTGGAGAACTTTAAAATTTCTTAAAATGACTGAAATTCTGGAAAATCAGAGGTAATCCTGTACAATCTTAATCAAATAGCTTAAAACTTCATAGGTCCTGTAAAATCGTTCTGTATCTTCGGAAATTCTAGGAAATTGTTCATCCTAGAATATATCAAAACATTTGAAAACCCTTAAAATTGATTGAAATCAATTAAAAATTCCGTGAAATCTTTTAAAATTTCCTAAAATATTAAAAATCCTTTGCAATCTTCGGAAATCCCTTTAAACTTGAAAGGTTCTTGAAAATTTCGTGGAAGGTTTAAAAATATCCTAAAATCGTCCAAACCTTTAAAATCCCTTAAAATGAAATTTATTAAATATTTATTGTAATCTTTATCGCTACTTTTTAAAAATAAAAGTGAGTAAAGTGATATTTATATTTAAAAAAGTTAATTTAGTGAATTTATCTTTAAAAATCGACTCAAAAATGATTTGGGAAGAAAAATGGCGAGTAGTCACTTTGTTTGGAAAATGGGATATTTCAGGGTTCTCCACTGAATCATAGGGTACGGTAGGAACGTAGGGACCAGTATATGAGGCTTGCATTCATATTATTTCATATTGTTCCGGGAAATAAAATTACAAATTTAATTAATATTTTTCTACAGATACGCGAAGGACGTCAAGAAAATTCTCCAAAGTTTGGAGGGTGATTGCGATCCGGAATGTGTGGCTCTAATGATGGAATTTCTGCAGTCGTTGGTGAAATTGAAAATAACAGTTCTAGTATCTTTGTATCCCCTCTGCATAAAAGCGGCTACTTCTTATGTACCTGTAGAACAAGTACATTTATTTTAATATTTTATATCAATCTTTATTTAATTAAATATTCAAGGTACCTTTATTTATTTCCTATTTTTTTACTTTAATCTATGCAGGTATCTTCGAAAGCTCTCGCATTAATAAGAACTATCGTGATAGATTCACGTCGAACAAAATCAATATCAGACGTCTTGGCAGAACTCGATCTATCAATTTTGATGCTTATAATAAATTCCGACGACGATCAGTCTTCAGGGAAAAGTGAAGACCGTAGTGCTGAAACCATCGCCAGGTTGAACGAATTGATGCAACTGCTGCAAGAAATCGTCAAAATCGACAATCTCAGGCAAAAAGTCTTCCACGTTTTCACGGATCAAGCGATGAGGAAGTTACTAAAGCCAATTCTTGAAGACGAGGATCGAGACAAAAGCACGAATTGTCCTGACAATCTTTTTCCAGTAAGAAAAAAAAAGAAACTGAATTTTTCTCCGTAAATTTCGCGGGGTTGACCACTCAAATTTTGACTGTTAACCAGATTGCAAAAATGTGACAAAGGTATGAAAAATTGTTTACATGAGATTTCAAGAGTGATCAGCACCTCGGAATTTACTGTTGCAAAAATATTTAGTTTCACAGGGTGTCTATCGTACATGGAAAACCTAGAATTGTGAGGGAATTTTTATATACCTGGAAAAACCTGGAAAACTCGGGGATTTTTTTTAGTGAGGGAATTTTTTCGCGAGCCTGATTAATTTTGTTTCAATTGCAATATAAAATTCAGTAACAACGATTTCTTATTTGCGAACGTAGCTTTATATTAGTGTTTTTAACTATTTTGTTGAAAACTCGTTTTTTTTCTGTTTGAAATTAATTTTTTAAACTGAAAATTTAACTATTCTATTTTTGGTTAAAAGAATGATTCCATTACAAATCATGCGATGAGGTATGCATGATGCTGTCGGAATATGTTGGCATGAAAGTATGTTATTCTACACCCAAAGTAAAGGAACACGTGTTTCACCGTTTGGCTAAAAAAAAATTTGTTCGGGTAGGGTGAACTGTTGAAGATAACCGTACAATTTCATAAAAACTGCCAAAATATATTTTTAAATGATATAGTTTTTTTACGAAATATACATATTTGGTTAGTTTGTATTTCATGTGATGATAAATTTTGAGCGCTATCGAATGATTCGAGAAAAATATGTAAATGATCAAAATGGAGAAAAAACCGGCCGTTTTTCTTAAAATTTTGAAAATGGACTTTCTCAAAAAGGCCACCTTTAACAATTTTTACTTTTTTTCTGGATTGCCGATAATATGTACTACATATTCTCTACTTTTGGCTTTTGGTAAATAATTTCTTCCTATTGAAAAAAACTTTTTTCGAAAAAAATTAAAATTGTTAATTTTATCAAAAACTACCAAAGAAAGGATTAAATATCAAGTTCAAAATTAATCTTTTTCGGAATGCAAATTGTGTTACTTGCTTAAAAGTTAAACCCTTTTGTTAAAAACCTCTTTTTAAAGGTTCATCATTTTATTTGAAAATTGATCGATCTATTTGGCTTAAAACTGAGCTGCTTGATTTAGAATTCGTTTTTTCTTTGGAAAATGTAATTATTACAGTTGAATATACCATAAATAAGTTTAAAATTCATCTCTTCAGTTTAAAATTATTATTTTCAGTTGAAAATTGAACTATTCAATTTTTGTTCGAAAAAATATGTTTTTAGTTTAAAAATCGTCTTTTTTAGAAAAAATTATTTTTATTTTTGAAAATTCATCGTTTTGATTTAAATTCAACTATTCCAGTTCCAGTAACTACCATTATTGGAAGAAAAGTGATCTTTTCTAGTTCAAAATTCAACTTTTTGTTTTAAAAATGCATCTTTTTAGTAAAAAATTCAACTATTACAGTTAAAGTTTCAAAAGTTTAGTTGAAAATCATTTTGGTTTAAAATTAAACTATTTAAGTTTGCGATTCATAATTTTAGTAAAAAATTTAACAAATTTGGTTAAATATTTTTTTAAAAGAAAATGTAACTATTCTATTTTGGGTTGAAAATTGTTTTTTTTTTTAAATTCAAAATCCAACTTTTTGGTGTTTAATTGGTCTTTTTTAGTTCAGAATTAAACTATTTTCTGGGTAATTATGTATTTTGTTAAAAAATCATATTTTTAAAGAAAATTGATCTTGTTTTGAAATTCATGCTTTTTTGTTAAAAATTCACGCATTCCAATCAAATTTTCATAATTTTATTTGTAAATTTATCTTTTTGGTTGAAAATGTAATTAATCCAGTTGAATATTGCTTAATTTTAGTTGAAAATTTACCACTTTGGTTTTAATTTTAATTAATTCAGAATATTTCATGATTTTCGTTGAAAATTCAGCTTGTTGGTTTAAAATTGAACTATTTTAGTTAAATATTTATCATTATATACACCATTAAGCCATTTCCCTTTCGGCGTAGGCGTGACTCATTCGGTGGGGGAAAGGAGTAATGTGTGGAAGGGATAGAGAATTTTCAGATTGTTCCAGAATTCTCGTGTTATTTATGTAAATAATACATTCGTTCGGCAACACTGCTCCGACTCAGGTTGCTAATCAATCACACATTCTAACCGTTCTTTCCGCGGTCTACCTCTGGACACGCTGCCATTTACTTTACCTTGATACACTTGTTTCGTTAGTCGTTCATTTGGCATTCTCTCACATGCCCGAACAATCTTAATCGATTTCTTTCCCATGTATCTACTAGCGTCTCTTCTGCGCCACATTCTTTTAGAATTATCTCGTTACTTACTTTGTCCATCAGAGTTTTCCTGCATATTATACGCATGAATCTCATGTCAATTGCGTTAATTTTACCCTTATCTTTTTCTTGATAAGTCCATGTCTCGCTACCATATAGTACAGCCGGTACAAATATAGAATTATGTATTGCCACTTTAGCTTTATGTGATATATTTTTACTTCTGATAAGGGGACCTGCTCTACCAATAACCTTCTTACTTCGTTTATGCATCTATCTAATTCCTCATCTATCTTCCCGTCCCTATTAAATAAACTACCAAGGTACACGAACTTATCAACTTGTTCAAGTCTCTCATCATTTAATAAAATATTGCATAGTTTTTTCTCACTCTTTCCTTCGAACACCATAGTTTTTGTTTTATTTGCGTTAATTTTGAGGCCCATGCTCTTCATGCTTGCATCTAGTTTATTCAACATTCTTTGTAAGTCTTCGATAGACTCTGCCATAACAACCTTATCATCTGCGAAAGCTAACCCACGTACCCTTACTGTTTGGAGATCCACACCCTCTTCGTCGAAGAGAGCCACTCTTAAACACTTGTCAATAAATAATATAAATAACCATGAAGACATAACGCATCCTTGTTTAACTCCTAGAATAATATCGAAACAGTCACTCAGTTTCCCATTCACTCTTACACTCGCTTTGCTACCTGTATATACTGTTTTTATAGCTTGTAGGATCCATCCATTGACTCCATACTCTTTCAGAACTTCCCAAAGCTTACTTCTATCTACCTTGTCAAAAGTTTTTTCTAGGTCAACAAATGCACAGAAAACTTTTTTTCCTACTCTCAAACTTTTTCCTGTTATTTACCTTAAGGGCATGTGACACAGCTAAATACCTATATTACCGACCTCACTTTTTCCGTTCACTGAATGTTTTTTTGAACCTAAGAACTTTTTTTGTAAATAAAATATCGAGCTGAAACTTTGGGAAATGTATTAGGGTACAATAAAGTACGTTTAGGTACTGCATTTTGGTAGGAACTTCACTGAAAATTATTTCATCTTTTTTCTGAACCTCAACGTTTTTTGAACGTTCGAACTTTTTTTATACATAAAATATTGATCTCGAACTTTAAGAAATGCAAGAGCCGAAATAAAACTACGTTTAAGTACAAAGCTTAATAATAATAGATGTAAAAAAATATATTTTAACAATCAATTCCAACGGCATCAGCCGGTAACGTTGTACACTAAAATACGAAACCTGGCGGCCACTAGACGAGGCTCTAGAGAGTTCGTATTTTCGTGTACAACGTTACCGTCTGATGCCGTTGGAATTGATTGTTGAAATAAATTTTATTACATCTATTATTATTAAGCTTTGTACTTAAACGTAGTTTTCTTTCGGCTCTTGCATTTCTCAAAGTTTGAGACCGATATTTTATGTATAAAAAAAGTTCGAACGTTCAAAAAATGTTGAGGTTCAGAAAAAAGATAAAATAATTTTCAGTGAAGTTCCTACCAAATGCAGTACCTAAACGTACTTTATTGTACTCTAATAAATCTTCCAAAGTTTCACCTCAATATCTTATTTACAAAAAAGTTCTTAGGTTCAAAAAAACATTCAGTGAACCGAAAAAGTGAGGTCGGTAATATAGGTATTTAGCTGTGTCACATGCCCTTAAGGTAAATATTTGATCCGTACATGATCTTCCTGGCATAAGCCCACTTTGGACTTCCCAAATCTTTGCTTCTGTTATTTTCATTATCCTACGAATAAGTATTTTTTAGTATATTTTACTTACCGTACTTAATAAGCTAATCCCTCTCTAATTATTGCAGTCGCTTTTATCTCACTTTCTTTTGTATATTGGTACGATAATCGCTTTTTTCCAATCGTTTGGGACGTCTCCCATCTCGAAACATAAATTTATCAATTCGCACAGTCTATGTGGTATGTACTCGCCACCGTGTTTAAGCATATCAGCGTTAATACTGTCTACCCCGGCAGCCTTACCGTTTTTCAAATTCTTAATTTATGATTTAAAAAATTTTTTGTTTGTTTTAAATTCAACTATTTTGTTAAAAATTTGACTTTCTTCGTAAAAATTCAACTATTCCGTTGAGAATTCATATATTTTGTTGAAAAATCATCTTTTTTTATAGAAAATAAAACTACTTGGTTGGAAGTTAAACTCTTTTGTTAAAAATTAATCTTTTTGGTTTCAAATTTATCTTTTGCAGTTGAAGATTTAGCATTTTAATTGAAAATTCGTCAGTTTTGTTAAAAATTTTCTTTTTCTGATTGAAAATTAATTATTTTAACGAAAACTTCGAGTCAAATTCGAGAAATTGATTTTTGTGTTTTTAGGATTACTTAATTATTTAATTAATATAAGTAATATAAGTTGTAAAGGCTTTATAAACGAAACATGTTAATTGCATGCTTAAAAACTAAAAAAAAAAACATTATTTATTATAAACTCGGGATACTGTATACATATGCCGGGTTCTTTATTTACAAAAATTCAAAATATTTGAATGGCTCCGTACCGTGAAAAATTATACCAGGAAAAAACCTGGAGTTGTCAGGAAATTTTCTTCCTGAATTTGAGTAGATAGTAGACACCCTGGTTTCATTTACTTAAATGTAAATTTTTATTGACCTAAATGTGTTCTCAATTATTTAAAAGGATTCCTGATTTGTCTTTAGGATCAGTCGACGACTTTTTACGTTCATGCTTTGGCCTTGACCTCGGAAATGGCGCAAACAAATTCTGACTGGTTGACTTTGTACTCGGAACTAATGAGAAAGAAGCAAATACACATGACGATGGCCCTGGCGTTATTCACTGGTGACGAGGAGGTTAAGCAGAAGGTCCTTCAGTTGCCCTCCACAGTATGCTTTCCACAGGAATGGTGAGGCTTTGTAAGGATTAGATATTTTCAAACCATCGATTCGTTCCTTCATGTCACATTAGTTTAACTACTTTTTTGTGAGAAGTCTTTCCACAGTGGCTCACTGCATGGGTGAGTTGGAATCCTTAGTTCTCGTTCGAGGTGGGACGAATAATACGATGGAATCCATAGGAAGACATTCTAGTCAATATGCTGCAACGGAAATGATGCCTTTCATGTCCCTCGTCCAAGAGGATCGATTAAATGTTTGCATCGATAAACTTAAGGAGGCGTACGATACGAATAAAATTAATGATGTTACCACTTCTGCTGTTATTGAACTCTATGAATATAAGGTGGAGTTCATTTTAAAATATCAAGGAGTATAAGGAGATGGCAGCAGTGGTGTAGTTCTAAAAATAGATATCCTGGCGATACTCTCATATAGATTTTGATTAGAATGGAAACTTGAAAGATAAGCTTGAAATTTGGTATATAGCGTAGAAAATTTAATAGGGTCGTTTGAAAAAAAAGTCATTTATTTTTCAATTTGAACATAAAATATAAAAATGGATAACCAGGAGATGACTAAATTTTTACGGAAGTTGGCCAATAAGGCCATTTCACAAAAACGATTGAACAACTCAAGGTCCATGTAATATTAAAAATATTTCTCATTTATTCTTAGATTTCTTCCGAATTAAACTATTTAAATCACATTTTCTTTCGCGAATGTGAAGAGTAGGTAATTTATTATTGAAAAATGCAATTGCTATATATCATACATCATTCCTAGAAAGTTATGAAAATTATTGTGACTTTATTAATGCTCATATAAAGCAACAAATACTTACAAAATTGGGGCTATACGGAATCCTCTTAAATCCGTGGACCTACTTTGGAAAATTTTAATATATCTTAAAATCCTTTTAAATCTCGTCAAACCATCGAAACTCCTTTAAATATTCTAAAATCCGTTAGAATCCCTTTAATTACTCAAAATCGCACCAACACCCTCTAAAATTCGAGAAAATACTTCGATATCTGTTTAAATCTTTTGAAATCCCGTCAAAACAATTGACCTCCCTTAAAATCCCTTAAAATCCTTGAAAAACTATTGAAATTCCATAAAATTCTTTGAGATTCCGTGAAATATTAAGAAATAGCTGAAAATCTTCATAATGCCATAAAAGCCCTCTAAAATTGCTTAAAGTGAGTTAAAATCCTTGAAATATTTCGAAATATTACGAGATCCCTTGATTTCTTTTAACCCCCTTTAAAATTAATTTAAATGCTCTAAAGACCGTGGATATACTTTGGAAAATTGTGAAATCTCTTGAAATCATTTTAAATCCCGTGAAATCATCGAAACCTCTTTAACTTCTTAAAGACCGTTAAAATATCTTAAACTCATTTGAAATTCATAAAAACCTTTGAAATTACATTAAAATCTCCTGACATCCTTTGAAATTCCTAAAAATATTTCCTACATAATCTCTTAAAATCCTTTCACAAATTTGAAATCCCATTAAAATCTCCTAATAAGATTCAAAATTTTGAAAATACTTCGGCATCTTCAAATACTTTGAAATCTCGTGAATTCTTTTGAAAAATTTCTTAATACCTTCAATTTTTTTTAATTATGTGAATATTAATAATATATATTGAAATATTATTACATATCATATAAATATATTATTAATATATGTTACATAATCTGTTGTCATTAAAATCTTTATAATCTGTGTGAATCTTTCCGAATATCTTGATATCCTTTAAGATATATTAAAATATTTCAAAAGATATTAAAATTCCTCGAAATCCTTTAAAGTTCATGATAATATTCGAAAATGCTGAGAGATTCTGTTAAATCTGTTGAAATCTCCTAAAAATCCTTTTTCAAAATTCCTTTAAAATTCTCTGAAATCCTTCAAGATTCGCGAAAATACTTCGGTATGTCTTGGAATTCTTTTACTTCTTTTGAAATATTTTTAAATTTCTTAAAATTCTTTCAAGTTGTGATTCATGGTGGTCAGTCCCTTGAAATCTTTTGAAATCTCGTTTACTGTAAAAATCATGATTATATTCTTAATACATTGAGTATAAAATTGAGAATCTTACCTAAGAAGGAAGGGTGAGGGCAACAATCTTATTAATCCTTATAATGTGATGGGGTGCTAAAATTTCAAAAATTCTTACGTAATTAATGGACGTTCCATAAAGCCCAAAAATGAATTTAGTTTTTAAAAAAACGTTTTCTATGACAGGATTCGAAATAAGACAATTATGAGAAAAGTAGAGAAGTGAGTGGTCCCCTTGAGACATTTCTTTTATGATTTAAAAGTTTTTTTTATTTTCAAACTAGAGTGGAGGAAAAATAAAATGGGCTTTACTAATTGTCATAATCAATTATTTAAAATTGCATTTTAAATGTTTTTAATCTCATTTCTCAACACACACAAATGGAAAAAAAGATTTTTGAAATATTAGGGTTTACTAAGTTGTTTTTAGTGTTTTAATTATGCTCCTTAACCCATTAACGACCGAAGCTATCAATTTTATAACATGAGTTTGGCCGCAAAATTTATGGGTATAGAAAAACAATAAAAAATTTAGATTTTTTATTTTTATAATTTTTTTGCAGGCATAAAACGCATTAATATATTAAAATTTCTTCAGCCATCGGTACACAGAATGCTTAAACTTTAACAGAAAATTTTTATATATATGTTTTTTCTTCCAAAATGGCGGACAAAATGCAAAAATGTCCCAAAATAGTATATTGTCCTACGAGTGCGGAAAGTAGGCAGTTCCATGCGAGTGTGAAGTTAGCTGTACGTGCCAGATACGAGTCGAAGGGGAGTTGTAGGTGAGTCTTAGGCGAGCTGTAAACGAGCCGAAGTCGAGCCGGAAACAACCCGAAGATGAGCCGATGGCAAGTACTGTAAACTTCACAAAAGTTTCAACTGCCAACTTTTAGCTCCTGTAGCACACGATATTTTTTCTAACAAATGTGGAAAATTTTCGATTTGAGAAACAATAAAAACCAATTTTTTGAAAATGTATGGTAAAATTACAAACATTACCTAAAAATGCCGGATATTTTTTGTAAATTTGTAAATTACCGAAAATTTATAGAAATTTAGTGTATCCGAAGCTTTTTGAAAGAACTTCAAAAATTTCTGAAAATTTGATAAATTTCCTGAAATTTATAAAAAATTGGCTAAATTTCCAAAATTTTCAGAAATTTATGAAAAATTATCAAATTACCAATAATTTCAGATTTCTAAAAGTAAAATGGTAAGTTGTCACTTCGAGTATGTCCAATAACTATTCACTACTCACAATCAGTATCTCAAGCGTCAAATCAAATGAAGTGAGGTTATGATTCCAACGGTCCTTGAAAGTAATTCTGACTCGAAATGCGCAAGCGCAACAGCAATAAAAAGTAATCTTACTCAAAGAGCGCAAGCACAGCAGCTAGGAAAACTCATTTTGTAACTGCCTTTTACCACGGATTCGGAATTGGTCACTTCCCGCACGCAATATATGCGTCGAAAATCGAACATTTCGTGCGTGCGTTAGAAAAACTGTTTTTTTCCATCATCGTTGTTTTTCTCAAAAACTTCAAAGTTAAGAAAAAAAAGTTCCATTAATTAAAAATGTCTTGAAATTAACCATAGAAACTATGAAATTTTTTAAGATTTTTTAGAAAATTTTTTTGATTTTTCAAATAATCAAAAATTTGATATTTGCAAAAAATTTTTTCAAAAAATCTGAAAAAATTCAAGAATTTTCATTCGACTAATTCTAAGACATTTTTATTCTTGGAAAATTTGTATCAGAGCCTATAGATTTTGGAAAATGATGGATCAAATTTTTTTTTAAATTTCATAGTAATCTATGGTTAATTTCAAGACATTTTTATTCCATGGAAATTTTTTTTAAACTTTCAAGTTTTTGAGGAAAACAAAGATGATGGAAAAACCCAGTTTTTTTAACGTTTTTGCATTTTGTCCGCCATTTTGGAAGAAAAAACATATATATAAATTTTTTTTGTTAAAGTTTAAGAATTTTGTGCATCGATGGTTGAAGAAATTTTAAGATATTAACGCGTTTTATGTCTGCAACAAAATTATAAAAATCAAACATTTTTCACTATTTTTGTATGCAAAAACCGCCATATTTAATTTTAAGGTCAAAATATTCGAATTTTGACCTTTGGTCGTTAATGGGTTAAATTAAATGTTGCAAAATTTAATCTTTTTCAAACAAATTACATAAGCTAAGAATAAGAAAATGGTTGATTCCAAATATCTTATTGTCAAATACTAAGTGCAAAATTAATCGTTTTTAAAATTTCGCAATGTTTCCCTTTTTGCTGACAAAAGTAATAGAATCAATTTAAAACTTGGAAAAATCACAAAAACATAAATTGCTGTAAAAAAGAAATTCCGAATCGTATTCAAGATCTATTGCCATAAATATATTTTCATAAAATATAGCCAGGCCTCAACTGCATCACTGGATAGCATTATTTTAAAGAAGGGTTCTAGAATTTGTGAATGAATGGTTTGATTTTTAAACAGCTGGCAGCGATTAGGAACGCGGAAAGAGCAAACCAAGCTAGTTTAGAAGCAGCAAATAATCGAGTTACGAGTCTTCAGCATCAACTAGCGCAAGTAATCGCTGAATCGAGAAAATTGCATCAACTGCTATTCCGTTCGCAGCAATCTTTAGAAGGACTACAAAAAGAGAAGATTGCTTTCACGAATAGGATTCAAGAAGTCGAAAAAGAAAGCAAACGGACCTACGCTGTCCACACACAGGTGAATTATGACTTTTTAATTACCTGTATCTAATGCTACTGTAAATTCAAATTTAATCATTATTTTACTTTAAGGAGCCAAAACTTGCAATAAATACACATTTTGTCACAGGAAAGCGAGAGTCTGAAGAAAATAGTTTCCGAGAAGTCAACTCAGATAGCAAAATTAGAAAATGTGGTTCGAGAACAAAAAGAGGATTTGGAAGCATGCAAAAATAAAATCGAGGCCCTAACAAAAAAAATTGCAAAGTGCGAAAGTGATTATGTAGCAGCGGATAAAAAGTGTCAAGAGCTAAGTAGCAAAAATCATGAAATGACGAAGACTCTTCATAAAATGCAGGATGGTTTGAGTAAAAAAGAACAGGTATGTTTTTCTTAAATTTTATCAACATAAGGGGTTGATCACTCTTGAAATCTGGGACATAAGCCTTTCTGTAAATTCTATGAACTCGTTTAAAATCGTTAGCAATCTTTTGGAATCTATTCCATTTTTTTTAATTTACGAAATCTTTGAAGCGGCTGTTCAAAAACTACGTCACATTAATTTTAGACTTTTTCCACCCTTCCCTTTTTTTTCGACACAGAAAGAGGGCTTCAATTTCTTCGCATACACGCCTAAATTAGGGTGATTTTTTTACGAAAATAGGGGAATAAATTCTTTAAACAAAAATAATAATGTATGAGTACCATATTAAATTCAATATAATAGGTTACGAGTTCATGCTGCAATATATTGCATTTTATAGTAGATGAATTTTCAACGAGAGTTGAGTTTTCAAGCTACAGAGTCGAATATTTGAGAAAACAATTGACTTTTCAATTCTGCGAGATGAATTTTTAACAGAGCAGTTGAATTTTCAAACAAAAAAAGATAACTTTTTAACCAAATAGTTTGATATTTGGCCTACAAAGATGAACTGTTAACAATAACAAAATTAATTATCAACCAAAAACATTTGCACTTTCAGTCAAATAGGTGAATTTACAATCCAAAAATACCGTTTTTTTAAATAGCTGTTAAATGCCAACAAAATATTTGCATTTTCAGGAAAATTAATTTATAAACAGTTTCATTTTCAACCAAAAAATATCAAATTTCTACGAAAAGAGATCAATTATCAATCAAAAGGATTTTTCAAGCAAGAGAGAACAAAATTATCAAACAAATTATTGAATATTAAAACCAAAAAGACGATTCTCTAGAAAACAGTTGTATTGTCAACGAAAAAATATAAATTTTCTACCAAAAAGTTCATTTTCAATACAAATAGTTGAATGTTCTACGAAATAAAAATAATTTAGAAACTAAAAAGACGAATTTTTAACAAAACAGTTGAAATTTGAAGCCAAATACTTGCATTCTAAACAATAAAAACGATCAATTTACACCAAAAATGGAATAGATTTGCAGTGACAAACATTATTTTTCAACGAAAGAGGTGTATCAACTAATAAAATTAATTTTTTTAAAACAAATTAGTTCAACTTTCTACCAAGCAGTTAAATTATGAATCAAGAAGATTAATTTTCAACCAAAAAATACGAATTTAAAACGAAATACATCAATTTTCAAACAAGTGTGGAATAGTTAAATTTTGAGTAAAAAAAAAAATTTAAGAAAAAAAAAGAAAGAAACGAATAATCAAGCAAGTCGTTCAATATTCAACCAAAAAGATGAATCTTCAAATAATAAAAAGACTTTTATAACAAATTTGTTAAACTCTTAACCAAGCAGTAAAGTTTCAACAAAAAAAAAAAGATTAATTTTCAACCAAAAAATACGAATTTAAAACAAAATACTTAAATTTTGATCTAAAACCGATCAATTTTCGACCAAGCATGGAATAGTTCAATTTTCAATAAAATAGCTAAATCTTGAACCAATAAAATGAAAATATTTCCAATTTAAAAAGAAGATGTACCAATTAATTCTTTAATCACGGTACAAAGAGGGAAATATGGGGTAAGACCTCGAAGTCTGTATATAGATGCTTTAGCTCTTGCAAAATATAGTCACTGATGAATCATGTAAAGGATGGTGTCCAGCGACGTTGAAAACCTGGAATTTTCTTTGCATTTTTTTTAACATTGAAAACCTGGAAATCTCATTGAATTTTTTAAAAGAACCTTGAAGATATCTTGGTACTAACAAGTTTTTTATTCATCAATATATAATTTATCTTTTACTCATTACAGAATAAATAGATTTCTACGCTTTTTTTGTAGATGTTACCAATTATTTTATAGATTGCAATGAACAGACTTTAATATTGTGAATCATTCTAAGTTTTTTATTTCGTCTCCGCTAATATAGAATGTTAACGTGTATATTTTATTGTGATATAAAAAAGGTGTGTACACCAAATTTCAAATATTTTACAACAATTTCAGAAATCTTTGAAAACTTTCAAAACATTTCGAAGATTTGAAACGATATGAAAAAAGGTTTATAAATCTTTTAGAAGAACTTAAAAGATTTCAAATAATTCAATGATTTCAACCAATAAAGAGATTTCAAAAATAAAGATTTAAGAAGAATTTAACAAATATTGCAAAAGATTTGACAATGATTTCAGTAATTTTTTTCAAAGATTTGAAATAGGGATTCTCAGATTTCAAAAGATTTTACACAGATAAAAAATATTTCATTGATTTCAAATGAATACGAAAGATTTTACAAAGATTAAAAAAAGCTTTCACAAATATTTTAAATATTTCAAAAACTTTAGAAATTTCACAACGGTTTTAAAGATTTTAAATGTTTCAAGAATTTCCAATATTTTATAAAAATTTAGAAAGATTTTAAATGTTGTAAAGACGACTTATGAAATGGCTAATTTCTTACTTATATAACAAATGGTTATTTCATTATTTGATGTAAAAAAAAAGGAGACCTGGAAAAACTTGATTTTTCGGCCTGGAAAAGACCTTGAATTTCGTTCATAAGAATCGTTTGACACCCTGATTTAAAAAAAAACTCCTATTCAAATTAATATTTTCCATCTTTGATGTTACATTCTGTGTTTACCGCCCCCTCCATCCCGGAAAATCTTTTAAAATCGTTAGGAAAGTTAATTGTTTTTTGAAATTTTCTTAAATCTATTCAAAGCTTTCGAAATCTCTTGATATGTCGAGGATTGCTTTGAAAACTTTAAAATATTTGTGAAATATTTGGAAACCTTTCTAAAAACTATAATATTTTTTAACCTTTTCTTTGAAATATTGTGTATCCTCAAAAATCGGGAGGTCAACTCTCGTATCAATTAGAAGAAAAAACAGAATAGTCTAGAATAAAGATAAAATGGTATATTTTAATTTCTTGCAGATCATTGAGGAGAAAAATGCAGAGATAGCATCAGTGCAAGACGATAAAGGCGCCTTGAAGCAAGAAATGCAGCAGATGACTCACCAGTGTCACAGATATCAAGGAATCATCAAAGAAAAAGAGGAGATGATACAAAAATTGAAGTCTGAGTTGACTGATTTCAGTCGAATGCGAGACATGATCTTCGAACTCACTGCAAAAAAGAAGGAAGACCTGAATTCATCGTAACCCCGGTTTATGTGTATGTAACCCCTAATTATAAATACATTCCCTTTTTTATATTTAAAACAAAAAGCTTTAGACAACTAATTTTTAAATGATCAACTGCAATGTACTGACATCTCTGACAAAAGTATGAGCTGATTTTTACAAGCCCTCGTATTCTCGTTCATCGTTTAAGAGAAGGGTAAATAAAACTTTTCTAATAACTTTCGCAATATTTTTATTTATCTTTGCGAATAGTAAACGTATAAGTAAACATCAGCCAACACTTAATACTGATTCTGTATTATGATTATCGATACTCTCCCTAGATTGTAAAAAACTACCTTGTTTTCCTATTATTTTCCAAACTTGGTAACGAATTAATAGATTAGCTTAATTAATAAGGTATATCTCATTGGTTTCTACCACAGTTAACTTTTAATTTGTGCAGAAAAACAACAGACTGCCAATTGCCAAGGCCCCTAATAATCCTGAACTCTTCAATTTAAAACCCTGCAGTATAAACCGTCAATTTATATATATATATATATATATATATATATCTCTATTTCTACTCTTACCGAACTATGCTCGTATTATCAGTATTTTCCAGGAACGACTACAAGTTGTAGACAGCCACCCCAAAATTTGTAATTCTCCAGATTTAAATTCTTTGTTTGATAAATAAAATATAACAATGGAATTTGAAATCTTGAGAATTCATTCGAGTATCGAAATTTTCTCTATTCCACAATTCCAATACATAATTTGCACAACAATATGTGTACATGATACGTCATTTTTTATGTAAAAATGTACAAGAAAGTCCAAGAACATTGATAGCTTATTGTTTCTCACGATACATGATATGAACTTCTAACATATTTTTCACTCTAAACATGTTTCAAACAAGAAAGTCTTTTGATTAAATCTGCCCTAAAAAAAACTCCCTGCAGGATATATAATTATGACCTGACAGGAAATTGTTAAACGGAGTGTACGAGTTTTAAGCACCAGAAATTTTTTATATAATTATATTATATGTATATATGTATTATATCGAAATCTCTTAGAGAACCGATACGAGCACAACTTTAATAGATCTGATCACAGACAAGTCATTTTCGATACGTATTACGTTCCAAATCTCCTTCAATCCAGAAATTAATTGAAATTCGTTCTGGATTCCACTTCAAATTTACATTAAATATATTTAAATTTAATTTAAATTCGAATGCTCTCCAATCTAAATTTCGAAGCTAAATATTAGCATCCATATTTAAATCCTATTGTATTCTTTCTCCGCCTTTCTCAATTCACCTGCTTTTTACATTTCATCTTAAACCTTAATGAAACGAAAAAATATACGTAAAATCCTGCTCAGTGTTCCTGTGAAGAAAAACCATTTTCACTTAGCGAACAAGTATCACATAATGAGTATAAATATTCGAAAATTGTTTGGTCTCTTAAAAAGGAATGGGGTAATGTCGATGTAATCGTCTTCAAACTAAATGATAAATGCGATTTTCGAAGCCTAGGATTATTAAATAATTTGTGCTGAATTATTAAAAAAATTCATTGTTAAATTAATTACTTAGAGTTTTAAGTAAAGTTTATAACAGAAAAAAAGAATTTAGTACTGAGAGTGAAAGTCCGGTCCCATTTCATGTTTTTGGTCTTACTTACAAAGTAAATGTGTCTTTTCTGAAGAAGTGAAATGAGACTTGGCAGACATTTCCTCTCAGCGGTTTTGCTAAAAAGTACTAAGAGTAAGACGATCAAGCGGCAAACCATTCTCCACAATAAAAGTTTCTCTATGAGGGCATTGTCATCAACTATTGCCTCTACTCCATGGTTGTTCAGTCGCGGAAGCGAAGAGAAGATAGAAACAATTGGCTGTCATATTTATCCCTGCGGCCATCCAGAAAACGGTGTGCCAAGTAGCTAGGGTTTCCTGAAAGGAAAAATTATTTATAGTCAATATTTGTCATACAAAAGCAAGCTGGGCTCATAACCTGTTAGCCATAGGATTCAAGTGAAATAAAACACGAGAAGAACGTTAAAGATAAATTTGTTCAGTGACATCTTTACTGATTTTTGAAAGATGACGGATTTCTTCAAACAAAATTAGAGATAAAATTTAAGGTGGTCACTCACATACAGGGTGTCTACTCAAATCCTGGACAAAAATTGTCGGACAATACCAAGTTTTTGTTTTTAAGTATTTCAGTTTTTTCCCAGGTATAATTGCTAATAATACGGAACCATTCAAATATTTCTTAATTTTTTAATAATAATAATTCAAGCGAAACTTTTCAAATAAAAGTATTGCATTTTTCACTAAATAGTTGAATTTTCAACAAAATACATGAATTCTCAACCGCATGATGAATTTTCAATTTAAAAAAAAATCGATTTTCAACTAAATAATTGAATTTTGAACTAAAAAATATCAGTTTTGTTCCAAAAACCTAAAAGATAAATTTTCAACTAAAATGAAGAATATTTAACTGAGATACCTAAATTTTCGACCAAAAACATAAGTGTCAAACAAAAAGATTATTTTTCTACCAAAACCAAACGGGTTTTCAATAAAAAACATAAATTTTAAATTTAAAAAAGGTAATTTTTTATCTAAATAGTTGATTTTTCAATTAGAACGATGAATCTTTAAATAGAATCATTGAATTTTTAACCAAGAATATTCATATCAGCCAAAGAAGACGAATTTTCAACTGCAAGAGATAAATTATTAACCAAAAATGAAATAGTTAAAATTTTAGTTAAAAAAATTATTTTTCAACCAAAGAGATGAATTTTCAACTAAAATGATGGAATATTTAACTGGAATAATTATATTTTCAGTAAAAAAAAACACTTTTCCACCAAAAAACAACAAATTTTCAACAGAATAGTTCAAAGTTTTAACTGGAATAATTAAATTTTCAGTACAAGAATTAATTCCCAGCCAAAGAAAACACGATTTTTCAATCAAATAAGCTCATTTTTCAACGCACAGAGATACATTCTCATTTAAAATTATAAATCATCAACCAAAAAAATTACTTTTTGGTGAGAGAGTTTGACTGTTAACGAAGTAAGAGGAATTCTGAACGAAAAATGTAATAATTAATATTTTAACGAAACAAATTTAATTTTTAATAAAAAAGCATTCGAAATATTTTTCATATAACTTTTTTGACGTGCAAACTTTCACCTTAATATTTTGTCGTATCGGTCATTGTTTCAAAAAAAAACAAAAAATAGCAAGCATAAAACTTACAAGATATCTTCATTATCAAAGTACAAATTGGAACGAAAATTGGCAAAAAATGTAAAGGTGGGTTTTTTGAGACAATCGATTTTTAATTTTTTCAGAAAAACCACTGTCATTCTTATTAATTTCAAACCTTTTTATAAATTTTCCGGCGGAATTTGAAAGAAGACGATGACGCTATGACAATCAAAAAGAAAATTAGAAATATCTCAATCAGGTCAAAATTTATAGAGGTTTAACGAAAAAATTCAGGTTTTTTGAAAAACAAAGACAAAAATGCAAATACGCATAACTTCTTAGAGCATTTTTTTTGCAAATCGAAAAATACTTATCGCCTAATTTTCTTTAAAAAACAACATATTTCGCCCCCGAGAGATTCTGCAATTTAAACTGAAGAACCGTGCCTAGTTTGAAATGGATCCAGTTTACTTTTTTAAATTCTAGCTTTTCATTGAAATATTTACAATTGCATATTTAAACATTGAAACTTTCGAAAAATTTTTATTAAAAATTTCAAAAATTTAATTTTTAATGTTAAACCGAATGTTAATCCGAAATTTGAAATATACACTTAATACTAAAATCCCCAAAAATTCATCATTTTTCAACTCGAGACATTCGGGAAATTTATACAATTTTACAATAGAAAATTGAAGTGATTAATTTAATTTATACTTGAATCGTTAAAAATTTAATAATTTAAAAAATGATATAAATATGGTAATTGAAAAAAATGATGCAATGAAAAAGTATTTGAATTAAAAAGTCTTTTGGAGAATTCAAAATAATTTAAAACTGAAAAACTTTCAGTGAGGCAACCTTTTATTTTATGCTTTTAAAATTAAATAATTATTAATTAAAGCGTTGAAAACTATTCGTTTTAGAATTTCGAATTGCAAACTTTTCTCAGATCAACAACTTCTATCTTGACGATAAGCGAATCTTTTGTTAGTATATAGGGTAAGCTGACGAACAGAGAGTGTAAATATAAAATTTAATATATCAAGAAAATGAAGAGTAAAATAAGTTTAGTAATATTTCATTAATAATTATGACTTTTGCGTATAGCGTAAACTCCATGAGCTAGAAGCGGCTGCGATTAAACCTTTAGGAGGCATTTTATCTCCGTAATTAGTTATCAATTAAATAATAATAACAGTCATTCAGGTATAATATACCTGAAATAATTAATTCTAATTTTAATTTATCAACACATATAGTGTCTTAACTATTAGTTAAATTAAATGAATTATTTTATAGAAAATAGTATTTTAAATGATTATCTACTGTAGGTTGATTATCTATTGTATGGTGGTTTAATAAATAAACATATGAACGAAAAAAAATCCACTGAATGATTCCTTATCAGGCGTGCAGTCTATATTTAATCTGGTTAAGTTGCCCAATCGGTGGCCGTCAAATATGTTCTTTTTAAAAGGGAATTAAATCTGGCGTATCTTCGTGGTTTGATAAAATACATTTGTTGACAAAGTTATCAGTATTTTAGCTTTTAAAGGTCAAAGTTGTTGTTTTTTGCAAATAATAAAATTTATGAATAATGAGAAATACTCATTTTAAGAAAAATGAAGTATGCCTGAAAAATGTGTTCTTAATTAACTTTGAAACATAACGGGTTTGGAAAAAAGACTTACTTTTAGAACTTTTAAAGAGAAATAATGGTATTTATCAGATTTTTGTCACATCTAATGTCTTTTTTCCACCGTGAATTTTCACATTTCAGAAAAAATGATCCTCCTTTCTTTGAATGTGCTGGCACGATCATTTACAGAAAAATAACTACCATTTTGTTAATTTTAAGTTTTTTCAAAACCTACCTACATTTTTTCATTCATAGTTCATCTTTTTTGGAATGAAAATTTAATTAATTGGTCGTAAGTTAAACTTTTTTACAAAAAATTAACATTTTTGTTAAAGATCCATAATTTTTATTTAAAATTCATCCCTTTCATTAAAAATGTACTATTTTATGGAAAATTCGTTTTTTCTTTGACTGAGAATTTTTTACAGGAATTTTAATTATTTCAGTTGAAAATTTAAATATTTTGTTGAATTTTTTTTCGTTTAAAAGTAATTTTCTTTTCTTTAAATGAAAATCTAACAATTTCAGTTGGCAATTCCATTGTTTAAGTTCAAAATTTAACTACAGTGAAATTATGAGACTGGACCGGTTTTGGGACTGCAGGAGTTGGGGAATAACCCAGATGGAGTGCCGTTTCGTAGAAAACGCTTTTGTTTGTTTACGCCTGAGCGACTTCCGCTCAACCCGCGCAGCTCCTCTTTCTTCAACTTGCGACACGGCGTCAATTCTCGGAAGAACTATAGCAGAGGGCCATATCTCTAAGGTTTACTGTATTCAATTTTTGTCTGAAGAATTATCTTTTTTAATCGAAAATTCGTGTTTTTTGATAAGGATGATATTCATTAGTTTAAAGGTCAATTATTACAGTTAAGGATTCATCAATTTAGATGAACATTTAGCTTTTTGGTTTAAAATACATCTACTCCAGTTGAAGATTCATAATTGAAGTTAGATGATTGCGTTAAACTAATCTTTTTTAGATCAAGATTCAACTATTTGGTTAAAAATTGATCTTCTTTTTTTTGGTCGAAAACTCAAATACTTGTTTGAGAATTCATATATTTGGTTGAAAATAGTCTTTTTTTTTGTAAAAAATTATCTATTCTTATCCTTTAAAAATGTAAGCATTCCAGTTAAATATTCATTAATTTCGTTGAACATTCACCCATATGATTGAAAATAAAACTACTTGGTTGAAAGTTAAACTTTTTTGTTAGAAATTCATCTTTTTGGGTTGATATTAATATTTTTAGTTTGAAATAGGCCTATTCCAGGTTATGATTTATGACTTTTTCAGTTGACAATTCATTACTTTGGTTGTAAATTCGTTGTTTTGTGTGCCAAATTAATTTTTCTTAACTGAAAATTTCTTTATTCCATTTTTGGTTAAAAGCTGATCCTTTTTTCATGGGTTTTTCATGAATTTCATGGTTTTTAGGGACAAATTAAAGAAATGATTAATTCTGTTTTAGTAATATTCAATTATTTGATTAATCTATGTTTTTAATATATTTTAGAATATTTTGTAATATATTTTTTTTTTAACTTTCTAAAATAATCATATTAATTGAATTCCTAGATATCAATTATTATCCCTAAACTTCGAAGGAAACTGAGGGACATTTTGAGATATTTTCCAATTAATTCGATAAATTAAAAATAATTTGGCTAAAAACTAAGCTCAGTCTAAAAAAGGATCAAAATATAATGATTCCACGAAGCCATAATGTCACATTATGTAGTAATTATGTTTTAAATAGAAAAGAACGGAAAGAAACGTAATAAAACTTTCGTTACATTCCTTTTTCTTTCTTTGGAGACACAACTTTGAAGAAAGATAACTTTAGACATTGCGCCTCCCTAGTTGCATTATTTTTTACTCATTTTTCATACTTAGCATGGTTTACAGATAAATTATATTGCATTTATAGAATTAGCAAATATCAGAAAAGACCTCTCAATTTCGTTTGAATCTTTACTTCTGAGTCGATTGTTTTAAAAAAATGCGAAATTTTTTAATGGCGCTGTACTATGAACAACTCTACCTGGAGAAAACTCAAGATACCTGAAAAAAAACCCTGAAATTGTCAGGGAATTTTTTTTAGGATTGGAGTAGACACCATGATTAGTGAATTTAAAAAATGAAGATACTCACACTTCCTTGAATCATGCGTCCGATGATGAAGGGTGCCAGGAATCCGCAAACGTTCGCAGCAGCGTTCGTTAATCCATAAAGCGTTCCTGCATATTTTGGAGAAAGTGCGATGTGATTCATCTGATTACCGGCGTAAACGGCACCGAAAAGAGATCCTAGTCCCGAGAGCATCACCATAACGATAGTGGTATCGCATCCTGCCCAAATAACACCCAGGAAACTGAGACTGGGGCCTAACGAGGAAATTGTGTTCCAAAGTTTGAAAGAAGTCAGGGGACTAATTTTCTGTCTAGCCAACAGAGCATCGGCTAGAGTTGAAATTATTAGGCCCACTATCCAGGCGGTCAAATAAGGTAAGGCCGAAAGTAGTGCGTCCCTCTGCACGTCCATTCGCAAAATTCTATCCATGTAGGTCGGCAGTTCCGTTAGAAGAGTGTAAAAAGCCCAGGACTGCCCACATTGTGTAATCATTATCGCCCACACGGGTAGAGATGTAAAGATCGAACCCCAAGGGACGCCAAGATCTTCCTTCAAATTCAAATTGAATTTAGTAGGTTTTTTTTTCCAACATTTTTCTTTTTAAATATTTTGTAATCATTTAAATCTTCCTGCAAAATTTGGGATACCTTATTAAGGTAAACCGACCATTACTGGGGTATCGCAAAAAGTATGTCTAATACTGGGACAATAATAAATATCGTTGAGTATCTTTTTTACTCTAATATAACCCATAAAAGTAAAAACTTTCTATTATTTTTCAAGTTCTTATGAATTTATTACTACTATTTATTTTTGCTTTGACAATTGATACATTTCGTATAAAAATAATAACAAATACTCCTCAAAATCTGTGAACGTACCGCTGCAAAATTCGCCATTTTTGTATTTCAAAACTTTCCTCATAACTTCTATAGCCTTGAATTAATTAAATTTTTTACACTAATAGAAAAGGTAATGTTTTTACACATTTTTAATACACTTAAGAATAAAATGCATAACTTTTTTTTTACGATTTCATCCAATAAGTTAGGAATATTTATATGTTCCGCATTTGGACAAATTTTTGACGAAATTGTCTAAACCGGGACGAAATGTCGCCCAATTACTGAGACGGTCACTTTCAATTGCTTATTTATTCTAAAAAAGTCGTTCAAATTACTTTACTGCAACCTCCAATTCAAACTTCAAATTTTTCCAACTGCGTAGTTAAGTAATTTAACTTTTCAATACAAATGATTAATTATACATTCCAATTTGATATGAAATATTATAAATATTAATAAGATTAATATTATAAATTTACTTGAAAATTATATTTTTGAGTTAAAAATATAACTTTTTTGAAGAAAACTAGTCTTTTTGGTATGAAAATCCATTCTTTTTGGTTGTAAAGTCTTTTTGATTTATAATTCATCTTAATTAAAATTAATACACGAATTGGAAAAAGTGATCAAAAAATTTCAATAACCTTTTGGTTACAAAATTTATTATTTGGTTTAAAATTTAATTATTTCCTAAGAAAAGTGTATAATAATAAAAATTTATTTCTATAAGGTAAAATGTTAACACATTGATTGTGAATATTATTAAAAAGGAATTTTTTTATGATTTCTAAAAATCTATTCTTGTTTTTTAATGTATTCTATGATTGTAAGTAAATTGTGCCATTTTATTTTGATAAACCCCATTGAATTTTCCTTGTCCCAGTAATGGGCGATCTGACTAGCTTAAAAAATATCTATTTATATTAATTAACTATAAAATTAATGATGTATTTTTTGTTCCAATCGATAACCACATATATTAGCCACTTATTACAATGGTTTTTGTACCAAAACTTACAATTCATCATTTTTAAATTGTGTTTATGTGGGTTTGCTTTTCGTAACTGACCAAGTAATGGCCGGTTTACTTTATTTGGTGTACGCTAAAAAGTCAACTAGTCAATATCTCGGTTTTAATAGATTAGTATTAAATTGACTTTAAATATTAAACATTTTTAACTTACTTCATCTTTGGGTTCAACACAAGCTTCGATGTATGCCCTTTCTTTCGGATCTATTCTTGGGTGAACAGCCGGAGTATCGTATATGTACAAAAGCCAAAAAGCATACCAAATTATCCCAAGTCCTCCAAATAAATAGAATACTAAGGGCCAACCGCCCCAAAGTTCCAGAGAGCATAAATATCCACTCACTGGTAAGGAAACAACAGTTCCAAAGTTTGATCCTGAAAAAAATGTAACATGTAATAGAGTAAATAGGGTAATTTTCTCATGAAAAAGGCAAAAGATTAAACATTTACTTATACGTTTATAAAAGAAGAAATAATGTTTTTATAAGAAATGGTATAGTTTTTGAACGATGTTGAGTGATTTATTTTTTATTTCTGCCATTAAAGAAATTTTTTAATTGATTGTACTCAGTTCATTGAAAATACATTTACGGCGATATAAAAAAAGCCAAAGAAAACATGAAATTGGTTAAATATACAATTTTTTATGTTTTAAATCATTCTCAAAATCAAGCATATTTCCTCTTCTTAAAATTCCTTCATTAATAATTAAATTTGATGCTTAGAAGTATAATTAAATATTTCTATCTAAGATTTAATAGTTCATCCTTACTATAATCAATAATTTGAATGTAAATTGGAAACAATAATCTTCAATGCTCTAAAAATCAAGTCAAAAATAGTTCACGTCTGAGCGTCTAAATTATTTTATACTAGCACAAAAGCACGCGCACGAGCCGTGATATCATGTCCCTGGATTTTACAACATTAAAAATAAACTATTTAAAAATCATAACAAATTTTTTAATATTACAAGTTTTACCCATTTTTTAAACGAAACCTCTTGAAATTCTTTGGAATCATTTAAAAATAACGAAAAATCTTTAAAACCTTTTGGAAATTGTCGAATTCCTTTATATACCTTTAAACTGTTAAAATCCGTAGATATCGCTTAAAATAGTTTTTAAATCATTCTCTAAAGTTCCTTAAAACTTCGTTAAAATTGCTTAAAATCGTTAAAATACATTAAAATAAGTAGAAATCATTTGAAATTTAAAATATTCATAACATTGATCTAAAAGATCCGTATAAATGACCATGTCTAGATTTATATTTTCTAATATTAAAATCCTTGGATATTTTTGTATGGTCACATATCTGGATTTTTTGTTTATATTAAAAATATAAATGATTTAAAAATCCATTATGGATTTTTAAATACTTTTGAAACAAGTTTTAAAAAATTCTTACTTTCGTAATTTTAATCTTTTCATGAATGTCAACATTTTTTTACGTATCTGTGAAAATATATATAGTAATATGATAAATTTATCTGATTAATTTTATAATATTCATTTTTGTGAGACTTTTAGCTATACCTAGTTAAAAAAATTAAAATCACGATACGTTAACTTGAACCAAAGATATTAAGCCTAAGCTTCAATTTGCCGAACTGTGAAAAGCTACTTTTTGTTAGTTTTTGAAAATTGTTCAAATTCTACAACTTATTAAATTTGTATGTAATCGAAAAAATCTAAAAAAAATAATTATTTTAATATGTCGTAACATGATGATAATCGTCATTTTATTTAAACTAAAGAATCTTCAATGTGGACAGACAGACCATTGTACTTTATTATAGTTAATTTCAAAATACTTTATCTTTAAAGTTCTATTTAAACCCTAAATAGTTTAGTTTAAAATTAGTCAAACTTTAAAAAGACAAATCAATTGTAATTCATAATTCTTAAAAGTTAAAGAAAAGCTTTCACTACTCTTGGTACCGTATTGTAGTTTTGAATAGAATAATTTTGTACATATAAAACCAACAATTGCATTTTCCAGTATCGTTTATTTAAAGAGAAAAGAGGGAAACGCAGGGTATTAGGGAAAAAACTGTGCATCCTGATCATTCATAAAATTAAATTGAAACACTTGCCTGCATAGACCAGCGCTGCAAATTTACTTCTTTCTAGTGGTGGTACCCAGTGTGCCAACATACTGTGCATGGCAGGATATGTGACCCCCTAGGAAACGATTTTTAAATCAAATATCAAAAGTAAATACTTAAACCAAATTGTTGAAAAAAAAAATAATAATTTAAAAATCTGAACACCAATTTGCATGAGATAAAATTACATAGATTTACCTCTGTAAAACCTTCAGCAATGCGCACTGCCAAAAATGGATATAATCCCCAATAAGCAGCGAAAGGACTGATGACAGTCAATACTGCTGTTAAAAATACTCCTAGTCCAAAAACTATTTTTCCACCAATTTGTTCCGCCAATCTTCCACCGGGAACGTTTGTAGTCACATATCCGATGAAAAAAGCACCCAATATGATGCCTTGCATTTTTTCATCCCAGTCAAATTCACCTGGACTCTACAATTAAAAACAGATATATTTAAATGTTTAACTATTGTTTGAAATTCGAATTTGATAGATTCATTCATTTTTTTAAAATAACGGTAATATGAAGGATTGCAGTATTGGGAATGGCGGTCTACCAGTACTCCACATGGTGCCGAAAAATTGAACTAGAAAGATTAGGTACCATTTTAAACATGTATTTTAATTCTTGTATAAGTGTTTTTAAGATTTTTTTGTAAAGTATAAAACAATGATTATATACTAAAAACAAATATTCACTTAACTCTTTTACAACAGAAAATCAACTATTTTTTGAAAATTTATATTTTGATCTAAAACTTCATCTGTTATAGAAGAAATTTCATTTTTTGTATGAAAATGCAACTTTTTGGTTAAAAATCGTTCCTCTTTGCTTGATAATTCAACTAATTTGTTTAAAACATTTGGTTGAATCGTTTTGTTAAGAAACCCCTTTTTTTGTTAAAGATTTAGATTCTAAGTTGAAAAGTTACCTCATTGGTCAAAAGTTTAATTATTTTGCTGAAAATTAATTTTTTAAATTGAAAATTAATCCACTTTGATCAAAGTTAAACTACATTGTGAAATTTTTCTTCATTGAAGGCTTATGTCTGGTTGAAAATTTAACTGTTTAGTGGAAAATACTTCTTTTTTTTTGTTTACAATTAATTTTTTAATAGAAAATGGAACTTTTTTATTTGTTTAAATTGATATTTTTTAGCTAAAAATTCACGTTTTTTTGTGAAAAAATGATTTTTTAGTTTGAAATTTCTTTGTTTTTTTGCATAAAAATACATCAGTTTCGTGGAAAATTAATTTTTTGTTGAACAGTCATTTTTTTGTTGGAAAATTGAAATTTGTCAAGAAAATTTGTCTTCTGGTTTGAAGGTTTAATAATTTCGATAAACTTTTATTTATTTTTTAAGTGAAAAATCTTTATTTGTTGGAAATTCGTTTTTTTTGGCTTTAAAATTCTTTTCTTTTGTTGTATAAATTTCATTCTTTTTTGATATTAAAATATAAACTATTACACTTTTCGTTGGAAATTTGTCTTTTTAGGTTGAATATTCAACTATTATGTTAAAAATTTCACGATTTTGTTAAACAGTTATCTTTTAAAGCAGAAAAACTTTTTTTTTAAAATAAATTAGTACATTTGAAAATTTTTAATTTGTATATGAAACACTGTAATAACTGAATATGTCTGAGCTAGAAAATAATTTAGATTCAACCGCTGATATTACTTGAACAATAAAAATATTGTTAAAAATCTTAAATTCCCATAAATTCTGTCATATTCTCGGTTATATAACCTGAACTTAAATTCTCGGGAATTTAAGAACTCTAGTCGTGCCTATTCTTTCTAGTTCAAATTTTTGTCACCTGGTGGCGTATCGCAGTTTAACCATTCACAATAGGACTAGATAACCAACACTTTTGACAAAAATGAGTTTTTTGTATTAAAAATTCTCATTTTTAATAAGAAGATTGGTCATTCAAATCCAAATAACTGACTCTGTATAAATGCGTCCTATCTGCTTTTTCAAGTGCCTAACCTCTTACCTTTTTTAAAAACGTTTTTGTAACCATATACCTCTCGCTCAAATTTTTTTAATGCAGTAACATAATATAAAACTTCTTTATTTTCAAAGAAAAAGTTCTTTAATAAAACTATTTGCCACTTTTTTTAGCACCATAGTACCAATAAAATTCCAACATAAAATCTTAAATCTTCATTTTCTACAATAAGCCACTTTTATCAGGTTTTTTCAATTAACTTTTTTCCTTGTGATCAGAAACTTTATTTCTTCAAATTCTGTTACAGTGTAATACCGTCACACTTAATCTTTATTTTCTCGCGACAGAATAACTTTTTGTATGAAAACTTTTGTATTTTTATTCAGCCTTTTCACATCTCTAAGACAAATTTTTATTTATTGTTTTAATTGACAAATCGATTTTTAGTTGCTATCCAAAGACGATTTTTAAAACGCATGGAATTTCAACAACCAAATTCTTGAATGATTTACTCGGAATCGGTTAACTTTTTCTAACCAAACTCATTTTCTCCAAATTCAGCAACTCAATATTTCGAGAGTAGGTTTTTATTTTGCTTTTTGGACTGAAAATTACACTTTTTATCGTAAACCTTAACCGAATTTGTTTCAATTTTAGGTTCCTGACACTTTGAGATTGCAAACTTCCACATTATATTTATCGGAAATGAATTTTTTCTCAATCATACTTTTTTGGCCTCAATTCAGAAGTACCTCAGCTCGAGATTAAACTTTTGTTTTATATTTAAATGATGATTTCCAATTTCGTTGGTTACCTAGTTCTATACTGCAATCCTTTATTTGACGTTCTTATTTCTATTTTCCAAAAAAGTTTTTAAAAATAGGCTAATACATTTTTTTACAAAAAAAAAAAAAAAAAACCAGCAAGGAAATATGTTAATTTAGATTCTCTTTCAATGTCTGCTTTAAAATAACACAGTTTAAAAATTATTCTTTCTCTTTTTTTATATGTGAGTAGATATGAAGCTTATATTTAAAAAAATGATTGTCAAGTGACTCGTAAGAGTCAAGATTTGTTGTGAAAAATATCTCTAATGTATAATAGTCTCTTAAATAATATTTTCTACTCAGAAAACTGCGTAATGGTTCATCTTTATATCAACTTGAAATTGGCATTTGTTTTTTAGTTTTAAAATATGGCAAAGTACGAAACGCATCTCTGCGTATGAAAGTAATTTTGATAAGCCCTCAAAACAAGATATCTATTTCCCGAAGTAAGATTAAATTTTGGTCGTATGTTTTTCATACAATTTTATCAATTTTATGCACGATGAAATGAATCGCACTAGATAGCAATTGCTGCTTTCTATATACTGAGCTATTAGAAAGTAAAATAATTTTTCAATGTGAAATATAAGAAATAAAGAATTGCTTACGGGAGGTGGAATTATTGAACCATTAATAACGGGGTTAACGGGGCAAGCATCAGTGGTATTTTTTTCAGTTTCTGTTCGGTTGACCATGGAAACAATCGCTACTGATAAATTCACTCGCATGGCATAAACAAGGGCGAATCCCAAGAATCCTAAGAAACCCAGAGTGAATCTTGCTTTGACGCATGATTGAGAATCTTCCGGAATTTCCGCTGGAATTAGACCAGTCTTGTCTTTGTAGTCCACTGAAATTAAAAATAAAAATATGTAAATAACGTACTATTTTAAAATGCCTAATTTTAAACAAATGAATTAATTTTTAAAGCATAATAAAATTAAAAAATATCCAAATTTTAAAATCCTATATAGAAAGTGGTATAACGACATATTTCGAAAATCTCGCAATCATTGTTGTGAAAATTTACAATATACGAAACATTTTAAGTTATGTTAGTATTTTTCACTGGAAGTCGATTATTTTAAAGAGAAAACATTAGATTTAAAAAAAGATTTACATCCCTAAATAATTGCTTGTTATTTTGCGTTAGTATCTTTCATGTAAAATTGCTATTGATAGTAAAAAATCATTAGATTTTGACTAAAAAACTGCATGCGACAACAAAAAACATTAATTAATAGTCTTCTTATAGTCTTCTACAATTTAAAACTGTTCAATTTTGAATTAAATAATAAATAAATGCTTAATTGTTTAATTCTCTACAGTCTACACTTGAAGACCTTCAGCTTTGAACTATGTTGAGGGTGGCAGCAGGTCAAGGAAATCATGGAAAAACGGAATTTTGTTTGTCAGGAAGAGGCAAAGATTTTGAAAAAATATTTGCAGAAGTCCAGAAATTTCTATGAGAAGCACATTAAATAACTGTAAAGAAGAATACATTTAAAATATATAAAAAATTTAATTTACCATTTGGTTTATTCCATTTATGAATGATTCTTATTAAAAATGTTACAAGATCAGGGAAACTGAAAACTTGATCAGGTCAAAGTCAGGGAGTTTTTATAACGAAGTTTCACGTCCACCCTCCATTTGAATATTTAAATTCGAAATCGCTGAAATTTGATCTAAATTTTGAACTGCTACTTTTCAGAGATTCGAACAAAATTAAGGGGCATTTTTGGGATATTTACCAATTATGTCGATAAATTACAAATAATTTGACTAAAAACTAAACTCAGTCTAAAAAAGTATCAAAAAATAATCAGGCTACGAAAACATAATGTCAAAATGATGTCATTATATTTCATATAGAAAAGAAAGAAAAGAAACGTAACGGAACTTTCGTTACGGTCCTTTGAGTTTCTTTCGACATAGAACTTAGAAGGAACAGAATTTTTATATTGTACCTCCGTAGCTACATTGTTTTTTCCTTATTTTAAATTAATTTTTCATACTTAGCAGGTAAATTATATTAAATTTACAGAAATAATGAGCAAATATCAGGAAATGCCCCTTAATTTCGTTCGAACCCCTTCTCATTTTTAATGCTTATTTCACATACTTGATGAAAATGTTTTAAATAAAAAACATTTTCATTAAGTATGTGAAATTTGGCAATTTAAAGTTTTTGAGTATTAAATATTGTTAAACGGGATAATTTTGGACATGTGTGGTCAATTCGGACATTCCTAAATTGATAGTTTAAATTACTTAAGGTGGTTTTAACCAGAATCTAGAACCAGTTACGGCTTTCTTGATTCTGATTAAAACCCCCTAAATTAATTTAAACTAACAATTTGCGGTACCGCAAATTAATACTTTTTTTCATTCGTTGTTCAAATGCAAGCGATCAGTGTTGTAATTTAAAAATTTGATTGTGTGTCGCCTCTCCAAATAATAAACAAAACACGAATCAAATAAATTTATCTTGTGAAATAATCTCTCCACAATGAATAAATCAATCAATGATGGAAACATAAAAGAATGTCGAATTCAAGATAATTGCCTAATGACGCAGAAATCCTAGTCATAGTCAGTTTATGGAAACAACGAAACTAACTCCAATGAACTCTGTATCAAGTAATAATGCGCAATTTCCTGGAGAATAACTTTACAGGTCTAGGGGTTTCAGAAACCTTTCTTATAGAATTGTTTCCAAACATTTGACATGATGAACTGATAGGTTAGAATTCTCCTTGAGGAGGATCCTGATTTACTAGATAATGCCAGAACTGATACAGATTACAAAGGATAGCTTATGAATCACCGGAAGTTCTTTCTCTTTGAGAGGCAGTAGGAAGAGTAAAGTACATGCAAAGATAAGTGAACATGATTTGAAGGGAGAGAAAGTGCATCGTAAACAAACCATTTTCTCGAAGATCAGTTCCATAGAGACCTTGATCGTCTCTCGAAATACTTGGATCGAGGATCTCCATCGATGCTTCGTGTTCCTAGTTTTTGGAGAACAACTGTTACACTGTCTTTTTGCGGGAACGGCAAAACGTGAGCACTGGAATTACATTTGACGTTACGCCTATCAAAGGCGTTCTCTCTCCCGCTCTAACCAGTGTTTACTTACACAATCACAAATTTCGCAACCGTGTACATTCACACGTTCTTTTTTCTGTATCTGCACGCGGCAGGAAGTAGTATGTGAACCGAAGAGAAGGGAGTAGGGATAGAAGACAAAAGATCGAGGTTTGGTTAGGATTTGTGTTTGGCCTGTTATAACAACTGTCATCCATATTTTGGGTATTTATTATATATTTTCATCAGCTTGGATGTTGGAAAATGTTAATGAAGGAAAAAAACTTGTCGCCTAAAGTTTTTATTTGAATATGACATTAACGATTTTAGAATTTTTATTCTAATTTTTAGATTTCGTTTTGAAAAGAATACCAGTTGAGCGGGGTTCCGAGGGTAACCTTCCTTATCGGTTGGTAACGGCATCTTTCTATTAATAGTTTTAATGTTTCATTCGATTTATTGCAGAATAATAATTGATTGTTTAATTATTTGTTTATCATGTAAATATTTTTACAGTGAGCTGTATATTAACTGTACAAATGGGGATTTATTATCCATTTTAAGTTTGAACATTCTTACCAGTTTCAACATAGTTGCGCCGTAAAATAGGCAACCAACCGGGATTGCGAGTATTGGGAGTGTATTGGGAGTGCATATGGCATTTAGGCCGGCGTTCAGAAAAATTTTCTACGAAATTTTTTCTTGTCTTCCAAGTGCCGGGTTTATTTAGAAATTCAAATTTCAGAAGAATTCTCAACAAATCTTCTAAATGCACGGCGCGCTTTAATTTAGTTACGGATAAAATTAAGCAGCTAAATTAATGATTCAACATGCATAATTTGAACTCTGAACGCATTCTCGGTGTTTAATATACTCATTTTTCTACGTTATTATTAGTATTAATATTAGGTATTTAGTTTACTAGTATACTGAATATCACGAAGAAAGTGTTCAGATATCAAATTACGCATGCTGAATATTAAATTTAGCCATTTTTTCCGTAAACGAATTCCAAAATAAAAATAAAATGTTTACCTTTGAATCTGGTAAATTTGTTAAAAATAATTAATTCGTTAATTAGATGAACATCAATGTAACAATAAAGTTTTAGATAGCCATTTAATGTGTGTTTTAGTTCCCCACGGTTAGCTTTTTCTAATTGTCAAAAACGCGCCAGGCGTTCAGAAGATTTGCAAATCTTCTGAACGCCTGGCGCGTTTCAACATGTTGAGTATTCTTCGGAATGATAAATTAAAAGGGAAAAAATGTAATACACAATAACAATTTCAAATAACAATTTATTTCTTAAATGTAATTGCCTTTTTTTTAGTTAAGATAAATATAATTGTCCTAGGTTTTTCGAGAAAATTCAGAAAGATTTTTGAAGATTACAGATATGTAAAAAAAGTATCTAGAAAATATCAACAAAAAAAAAATGTTTTTTTATTTTACAAGATTTAAAAAAATTTTAGGTTAAATTAAAGTCAGTTTAAAAATATTTAGGTCTTGTAGGAGTTTGGAAAAAAATAAAAGATATTTTATAAATTTTTGGGAATCTTGCGGTTAAAAAATATTTTTACTTTCTTCAAAACTTCCTGAATATATTTTAAACTGACTCGAATTATTCCTAAAAATTGCTTAATATCTTTTTAGCTTTTCGAGGGTTAAAACATTTTTGCGGCAGGAAGAATTTTTATTCATAAAAATGTAATTTTTGAACTTTCCTCGTAAGCGGCGCAAGATGTTGCAAAAGAGCATGAGATAATTTTCATAGAGATTTTTTATACGTAGAAACTTTTATTTTAACATTTTTTCATATCTGGCCTTATATGTAAGAAAAAGTAGAAAATTCGATTTATGAAAAAAATCTCCTGCCGACCAAAGTTATTTAGACCGCATAAAAATCAAGACATGAAAAAATTAAGGTTTTTCAAAAAACAAAGCACAAAATTGAAATGCGTATAATTTCGTAGCAAAATTTGATTTTTAAATTCCGTAACTTTTATAGTAAATTTACTAAATGTTTATTTAACTTAAGCGATTTCTGAAAATTGCGAATATTTTCCTAAAATTCCTAATTGTTAACAGAAATATAAGTTAGTGACGCAAGGAAATGCGCAGTTGCATGCGCACTCCTCGCTTCTTGAGCGCGTGCGGCTCCCGGCTAGCAGACGAAGCGTGGAGGTTTAGTATTAATTGAAGTTTCCGCAAAAATAACGTTGTATCAACACATATTTTGTATCCACGGAGTTCTATGTATATGAAATTTTCTTTGAACTATTTCTCGATTCCACGGAAGCGCTGCGGTCAAAAATTCGAACATTGAATTCGGAATGAAAGGTCAAAATAGTCGAGGTTATTACTTCCGTTTACTTCGCATCTATCTCTCACTTAAGCTCGAAAGTGTGCATGTCTCATTCTAATTTAGAATTTTTGGAGGATAAGAATAGAAAATTACATTCACTTTGGAGTGCCGAAATTGTTTCTTTTTTAAATTGAATTCGGCCAATTTAAATTGATAAAAATAATTAGGTTAAAAAGATTTAGATTTTATACAATTTTGAAAGCATTTTTTTATTTTTCAATCCTGCCCCTACTGAAAATTCCAATATAGGATTCTACATAGGATGCTATATGTTTCACCTATAGGTGCAACCTATAGGAAAGGACATAGGATCCTATATAGGTATAGATATGGTACCATGCTGAAACATATGCAGGATCCTATATAGGATACTATACAGGAACCTATATAGGATCCTTTATAGGATCCTATGTCATTTCCTATAGGTGAAACATAGGTTCCTATGTAGGATCCTATATAGGATCCGATGTAGGTTCCTATATAGGAACCTATATTCGAACCTATATACGAAACTATATAGGAATTTTCAGTAGGGGCACTCTAAATTTACCAATTATTCCTCGAAAAAGGGTTTCGAAGCTTGCCATTTAAATATTCTCGAATAAGTATCCCAGTGGGCAAAAAAATTAAGGATGCCCTAGAGACGTCTTTGGGACATCCCTAAGACGTCTTTTATAACATGTGTTTTAGTCATCCTAGGGATGCTCTTAAAGCACTCTTAAAACCTCTTAGAGACGTTGATTGGCCTGCCATAGAACATCCTAGGAACGTCCCAAGGACGTTCTTTGGATTTTCATAGTTTTGTGCCCACTGGGATATTCAGTTTTGGGCTTACTTTTTGTCTAGTTTTTGATACTATGCCTCGTCGGATTTCTGTTTAGCAGCAATTTTGATTCAGATATTTTAATTTAATATTTTAAGGTTGCTAGCTGTCAAGATTCATAAGCCTTTATTCAAAATCTCAAAATCAGGTCTATTAAATTGTTGTTAACATTGTTTACAAACTTGATCTTACACATTGTAACAAATAAATACAAATACAATTTCTCGTCTTTAAATAGTATTTTCAGAACAATTTCTGGTAATTAATTATCACTCATTCAGGCCTCCCCTATTGTGCCCTATATTCAGTTAATGTCCCGAAAATACTCTGTTTTATTTCTGAATTGTCTTGAATTATTTGGAACTATTTTCGGGTATTTTTAAAAATTCTAAGAAATTTTCAAAAGCTTTTAAAAGTTTCAAGGGACTTCAAAATATTTTAAAGGATTTAAATATTTTGGGGAATTTTAAATGATTCTAAGGAACTTGTAAATCATTTGTAATAATTTGAAGGAATTTGAAAGATTTTACTGGATTTTGTAACGTGTCCAAAGATTTCAATGATTGTAAGGATTTTTTTTAATGATTTCAAGATATTTAAATAAATTTTTCAGGATTTCAGGAAATATCGCCAGATTTCATAGAACTTCATGGGATTTAATAATATATTTTTTGATTTTAAAGAATTTATTCAAGCGACGTGAGGTATTTTTTAGGGTCTCTAAGATTTGAAGAGATTTAAAATTATTATTATTATTTTTAAGTTTTACCCTGTATTCTTATTAATTTGTCATGGAATCTTTTAATTCATCGAAATTCTTTTGAATTTTTTGAATTGACTTAAATTATCCTAAATTTACTCAGTTCTATTTAATTCAATGGATTCTTTTTTAAGCTTTTATTCAATTGATCATGAGGATCAATTGATAAAATGGTCAAAGCATTTAAAATATTTCAAGTTTTTTTTAATTCGTTGGCATTTGTAATAGCATAAAAAATGTCACGGGATTTAAAAATATACGAAAAAATTTGAAATATTTTAGGTTTTTTATTTTAAAGATTGCCATCAAATTTTTAATTGATTTCAATGATTTATTATGATTTTAAAGGATGTTAAATATTTGAAGGTATCGTAACAAAACCCTAAGCGTTCTGACGGGCTTTAAAAACTTTGGAGAGATATAAAAAATATCAAAAGAATTGGAAATATTTGAGAAAATTTTAAAAGGTTCACAGATTTTTTGTATTGATTTCAATAGGTTTTCCAAGGGCTTTGAAAATTGTCAGAGATTTTAATATCTTAATGGATTTGAAAAAATTATTCACAAAAAGTGGGGGATTTCGTAAAGTTTCAAAAGTTTAAAGAAATTTTCAAATATTTTGTACAATTCATTTGGAATTCGCCCTGAATTCTCAATCCTGAATTATTTTAAATTCACTCAATTCTACGCAATTCAATGGATTTTTAAAAAGTTTTTGTTTAATTCAGCTTGAAGTACTTCAAAATCACCTTAAATTCTTAGACATTATATCTAATTCTTTTGAATTATCTTGAAGTTTTCTAAACTCATTTAAAACTTAATTCAATGCATTTTTTCATACCTTGTCAAATCCCTTAAATTCCTCTAAATTCACGCAGATTTTACTGAAATCAATGGAATTTTTTTATATTATTTCTAATTCATTTACATTGTTTTGCAGTCATTATTTACTTTTTTGGTTATAAATTAGTGGGGTTTTAAAGATTTGAAGAGAGTTGAAATTATTTTTTAGAATTCCCTCTGAATTTATCTAAATTTACTCAATTCTACTTTATTGAGTGCACTTTTTTAAAGTTTTTATTTAATTCATCCTGAAGTTTTTAAACCTCACCATGAATTCTTAGCCATTTCATCAAATTCTTTTAAATTCCCTTGATTATTTCTAAGCTCATTTCAAATTTTCTGAATTCAATTAAGTTTTTTCATATTTTAATCTGTTTTGAATTTTCTGATTTTTAAATTACGCAATGCTAATAAATTTAAGTTTCTTTTTTCAATGTTAGACTCAGTACGGTACATTTTTGAATTTTACAACCCCAAATATTTTGACATTCACTCCGAATTCAATTTTCGAATTTTTGATCGCAGCGCTTCCCCGGCATAGAAAAACCGTTCAAAGAAAAACTCATATACATAGAAGTCCATGGATACAAAATATGTGTTAATAAAAGTTTATTTTTGCCGAGGCTTCAATTGTATTCGGCGTGTTCGAAAGGTTTTGTTATGAAGTCATTTTTTTAGACAACATTCATATTTTAGTTAAAATTTCATATTTTCTGGTTGAAAATTCAATTTTTTATGAAAAAATTACATATGAATATTATTTATAAAAAATAAAATAGTATTTTGTATACATTTTGTGAGTAAATTTCTCTAAACATGTAATGTATAGACATTATTGTTTGTTTATTAATTTTAATATAAATTTGCAGTATATATTTGTCTTAAAAATAAAAATTAAAGTAAGACGATATAGAAGCGAAATTTGTATTTAAATAACTATGTTATCAAATGTCAAAAAAAACTTGTTATAAAAGATGGGCTTTTTTTATTTATTTGATACATCGAGTGTACATATAACATAGATACATAATAAGTAATTAGTCTTCACTTCAGTTATATTTTCTGGCTATTTATATTCTCAGGATAAATATAGAATTTCTGCATAAAGCTTTAGTGACGCGTCTCTGAAAATTCCTGCAGAAATTTCAAACAATGATCGATTAGCGCCAAACAGTTGTCAGTCGCAGTGATCCCAGATCTGAAACGAGACGTGGTCCAATACTATGACACGTCACGGTCAAAAATGCAATTTTTTGGTTAAAATATGAACTGTGCATTTTCTTGGGTTTAAAAGTCGATTATTTCACTAACAGTTGAACTACTTTGTAAAAAAAATACGTTTTTTTTTAACAAGGTTTTATAATTATGGTTGAAAA
>NC_046664.1:65445967-65447299 GCF_010883055.1 Belonocnema kinseyi
TTCAAATTCAGAAGAGGAGAAATGGGTTGCGCGCGCAACCCAGGCATTTATATTGTCTCCTACCATATTCACACGGACACAGACGTGTCATAGTATTGGACCGCGTCTCGTTTCAGATCTGGGATCACTGGTCAGTCGCTTTGGTCTCCATTCGTGTATTTTTGTTAAACACTTTCCTCGCATTTTAATACCTGAAAACCGAATTATCATTGATCGCTGGTAAGTTTTGAGCGTCTCGTAGATTTAACTATTTTTGTGCGCCTCGTTCCAACAGACTTAAAAATTCAACTATTTCGTTAAAAATGCATCTTTCTTGGTTATTTTTTTTTCTTGTGATACTTCGTCGTGTGCTAAATCGGGTTCAGTTCCTTCAGCTTTTTTCTTACAAAAATGAAAATTTTTGAAAACTGCATTTGGAGATGCTTTAAAATATTATAACGGAGTCTCTGGACTTTTTTTAGGGGTAATAACAAAAAAATGTATGACGCTAAATATAAATTTTATGCATGCGCATGAACCGGATGGAAGTTGGTTCTTATTTGGCTCTATTGGAATTAGACCGCGGTTTGTCGCAGTTTATACCCGGTCCTTGATCGGATTCTATATGGATTTATATTTTTATCTCCGGCTTCTATATGACTCTCATCCGGGACCTTCAAGATTTGTATCCGGTTTCTAGTCAGGAATGGACCTGGTTTATGCCCGGCACTTGACTGAGTTCCATCCGGGATCAGATAACATCTACCGGATTTCTACATGGGTCTTATACGGTTCCTTAAAACTTCTACTGGGTATTTAGGTGATGTCTATCCGAAACGTGCCCGGATTTTGTCACCGGTTTGTACTCGGCACTTGACCGGAATCTATCTATTTGTACCCGGTTGCTACGTGAGTCCTATTCGGAACCTTTATCACCTGGTTGGTACTAACACTACTTCGACGAATGATGTAGAAATTCAATGTTTTGAGCGGTGTATATATTCAGGTATGCTTATACATTCTGAAAATTACACGAAAGTGCAAAAGTCTAAAGATACAGTATTTCGTCTTCAAAAAAATTTGTTTTATCAATGTGTTGAAATTGCTTATGTACGGCGACACTGTATATGCTGAAGATGACTTCCTAAATGTAAAAAATGGGATTTAATATAATGCAGCGAGAGATGTTGTACTGAATCATTTATTTGAAGCCGACAAAAGCAAAGAAAATAGCATAATTAAAGTAACGGAATTGAAAGAAATATGTGTTTTTATCAATACTGGAGATAGGATTTATATCTCAACCCTGCCAAACATACATGAAATTCAGTAGAATGGTTTTATTGTCCATAA
>NC_046664.1:65447399-65450773 GCF_010883055.1 Belonocnema kinseyi
ATGAAATAATTTTCAGTGAAGTTCCTACCAAAATGCAGTACCTAAACGTACTTTATTGTACTCTAATACATTTCCCAAAGTTTCAGCTCGATATTTTATTAAAAAAAAAAAATTCTTAAGTTCAAAAGAACATTCAGTGAACTGAAAAACTGTGATCGGTAATATAGGTATTTAGCTGTGTCACATGCCCTTAAGGCATAAAAAATGGAACTCAATAATTCCTTCCAAATTTTCCATGTGAAACTTTTCTCTCTCAAAAAACCTTTTTGGGCAGCAATAACGCAAACAAACTAGTAAAATTTCTACTTTTCATTTTGGAGCTCACATATCTTTTCCAACCATTTTTTCCAAAAATCTTAAGTATGGAACATAAAGGAACATTTTTTAATAACTGAAGGTTTTGTAAGTATTTGTATTTTCATTGCACTAAATATTCTTTGGATCTAGTATAAATGCTACTTTCATTTTATCGTTACACAGGTTTTACAAGTTTAAATCCTTCGACAATGGACCTATACATATTTTTATATATAACAAACTTCTAATTTCAAATTTTAAATGTCACCTATTGTAAGTTTTTACTTGGTAATTTTTTCCCTTTTATGGAAAACGTAGGTATAGTAAATAATGTCATGAAACATTCTATTATTATATTCATACTTATTACAGTCCTGATGAGGCCACGATTTCGTTGGCGAAATGCATAGACATTTAAAAAAGTAAGAACTCTTATTTCTTACCTACCCTTATAAATTCGCAAGGCCAAAGGCCAGAAATCTACAGCTTTGCATTACTCTATAAAGTCTAAAATATAACAAAATTAAATCTGAATAACTTAACAAGGTTAGAGAGTTGGCTGATTAACTTATTAATCACGGATTAACGGACGTACGGACACCCAACAGAAAGTATATGGGTTTAAAATTGTAACTTTTTTCAATATTATTTTAATAGAATTTTCTTGATAATTTAATGAATTATTAATTTCATAAAAGAATATGCATATCGCTTTATTATTTAATATACCTCACCCTTTTTCTCCAATACATCCCCAACCACTAATGGTACCAAAAGTACGTAATGGCACATTTCCTTCATAGAGTTCTATTTTTCGATTATTTGAATGTATCAAGTCGATAGGTGGTGAAATTTTAAGCAAGGCGATATCGTTCCCAGACATAGATTTTCTATAGTGTGGGTGTATCAATTTTCCGGTTAGATTATGCTCTATTCCACGATCTGAATATTCTGAACCAGATAGAATTTTGATCGTTACATTTTCTATGCTAACACAGTGAGCAGCAGTTAATACTAGTTCAGACGTTAATATACTGCCTCCACAGTTAGTAATTCCATTTACTAAAATATTTACAATGTACGGTACTGCTTGAATCGGCACTGATCTATTTCCATTCGATGTTTTATTAATTAGACGTTTTTTGCGGACGTTAAAAATTGATGATGTCTCTGCATGAATTTAATAAATTAATTCATCAGTTTTATGCCTGCTACTGGTGACAATAATAAATAAGAACAATATTTAGTTGAATGTGTATGCTTTTATCTTAATGAAATATTTATTTGGAATAGTCTCCTTAGTATTCTACATTGAAGGAAAGATTTCTTCTAACCAAATTAATAAATGTTTAATTTTTAAAAAATAATCATTTTGTTGAAAGAAACTTTTGTTTGCTATGAATAAATTAATTCTATTAATAGAATAAATAAATGTTTCAATAAACCCAAAGACTTGATTCATGCATGGACAAATAAATTGATTTAAATGTGTCCTCATCAATTCAAAGAATCAAAATCATTAAATAAAATGAATATTTCTTTTAAGGACTGGTCAGATTCCAACAAATATAGACATTTCTATCTAGGATTTACTTGGTCCCAAATTTTTTGATCAGTGTTTATTCCGCAAAGATTCAAACAAATCATATATGTGATAATACTTATTCGAAGATCATTTTACTTGCCAATATTCTTTTCTGATAAAGTCCCAATTCCTTGAGTCAAACTTTCCCCAATTCCTTGAATCAAAGTTGCCCCAAGAATCAAGAGATTCCAGTAAATTTCTTTCCCCATTTTTCACAGGAATCATAGAGACATACTTCAGATGAAAGATTGATGGATAATGAGTTCGTATTTCGTCATTTATATTTCAAATTTGTTTGCAGTATTACTGAGATTAAATTAGCTTATGTTCAGAAATAAAGGAGTTTATAATATGTTTGTTTAAAATTTTATCGCTCTTTTGTGAAAATGCAAAGCCATCCAGCTGAAAAAAGAGTGAGTCAATTTTAATAAATGGATCTCTCAAATAATATACGACTTACCGAGAATAAATGAGAAGTATTTCCTTTACAAGTTTATTGAAAGACCAATCTTTTAGCATTACATTTTTAGTAGGGTAGAACTTTTGCGGTACTAAGAAAAACTAGTCCTAAACCATTTTAATGCTTGCATTACATTTTTTACTGGACTTAAAAACTAAATGTCAAAGAATCGACAACAGTAATTTGGTGATTGCGAATTCTCTTTTATTAAAGCTCATTGGGATTTAACGAACACATCCTTATCACGCATCCCGTGGTTCGTGCTCGGGTTTGTCCCTCAAATTGTATATTATTTCCATGAATGTATATTATTACAATTAATAACATGTATTGGTATCAAAATATACGTAGTTTTATTGTCTCATTTAAAAAAAAAATGCGTATGTGTTATTTTTACGATTTAAGCTTTAACTATATGGTCTACACAGCAGCCTCACTGTTTTTAAATTCTAAATTGTATCCCTAACCGCAGTAAAACAGACTTTGTCAATTGAATTTTCTACCGCATCGTGTTCTGCATCGCTGTTGTGGTATCATAACGATGTCGTAAAGACGTCGCCAAATGTTATGCCCACTGGTATGGCATTATCTCCTAATAATTTACTAAAAGAGTCAGGGGTCTAGTTACAACAGTCCCCCGAAACTTCAATCCGGGTGATTTAAGGAAAGCAGAAGTTAGCTCACACGACATTGAGTTATCCTCCACATTTCTGTGGAAGATACCATACATCCTCTTATCGAGGAGCTGTTCGCGAAAGTTTTTCTCTTGTGCTTCCTTAATCCAGGCTTTCAGGAGTGAGTACTCGAGATAGATAAGATTTTATGCATTTTGCTCACCCCTAATACTAAAGTTAAGTCCGAGTGTTTCAGTAGCCTCCTCCGCTGCTTTGTACAGAAACGCTCCTTTACCCACTTCTTCGTGCTTCCTGGCCATTTTAAGAAAAGGGTCTCTTCCATTTGCAACTCTATGTGCTGTACCCAGAATAATCCTGTTGTAAAGACATTCAAGACTCAATATTCCGCGACCCCCTT
>NC_046664.1:65450873-65454686 GCF_010883055.1 Belonocnema kinseyi
TTTATTTACAAAAAAAGTTCTTAGGTTCAAAAAAACATTCAGTGAACTGAAAAACTGTCGTCGGTAATATAGGTATTTAGCTGTGTCACATGCCCTTAAGAAGTTGAATATTAGAAATTATTGTAAGCTATCTTAAAATTCTTAAATGTTTTTTTTTTGGGGCCACATCTTTGCGGTCTGTTCTAGAAAGTTAAAGGTTAGGAACTGAGGTAATTGCAAAATCTCATAATTTACTTAAATTTCTGGAAACTTCCAATAATGTCGTAGTATATCCATCGACATATAGAAATGGACCGGTAATGCTGTGAGGAGAACGGTAATGGACTCTAGAGAGAGAAAAAACATATGAGACGTAGACCTATCTCTTTCTAGATAAAGCTGATTGGTCGAGAATATTTTCGTTGGGTGAAGTTTAGGGCAGCACAGGACCGTGGTTTGTGTCAAGAGTGCCCCAATAATGTGACGTTCATCGCACTTTTCAGAATTGATTTATTTATCATTTATTTCATTATAATTTATTGTAAATAAATATAAAAAATGGTGGAAGCCTGTGTAGTTTGTGGGCGTTATCAAGACATTTATATGGGGATATTTTTTCATACGTAAGTAACGTTATTGAATATAGTAAAATAAAAAATGTTACAACAAAAACAAAACCTCAAAATATGAAGTTTTGTACCTATGCAATACAAATGGTTTTTTGTTATGTTATAGAAATATTTGTCCAATTTTTGACAGTTTTTACATTATTCTTGAACTCACAAAACGATTATAATTATTGTAGCATTTTCAATCCATTTTCAAGAAGAATTTAAGGTTACCAAGTTTTTAAAATAATCTATCTGAAACAGGTTATTTTACATGAATGTTTTTAAAAATTCAATTTATTATAACTACAAATTTCTAATGTATTGTTTATCTTTTTTTTTAAATTAGCCTTACAGAATATTTAGGCAATACCCGATGCCATCAATTCATTTGACAGAGTCCTGAAATAGATAAAGGCAGGTCTACATCTCATATATTTTTTCTCTCTCTAACGCCCATTTCAGTTCTCCCCGAAGCGTTACCGATCCATTTCTATATGTCGATGAGTATATCACACTGAGATTCTCAGTATCGGATCTAAAATTAACAGTACCCTCACTTTTTACAATATTTATCATTTCTGAGATATTTCTATAATGGTAGTTATTTTCTATAGCTAAAATTTTAACATTTTTGCAGTCATAGTTGAAGTTGTAATTAAAATTGGTAGCATGTTTACATAAACCTGTGTTAGTTTTTTTATATTTTTCTGTTGCCCAGTGTTCCGAGATTCTAGTCTTAAGGGAACGTTTGGTCTGCCCAATGTAAGTCATCAGACAATCTTTGCAATTAATCTTATAAATGAGATTAGTTTTTTCAAACTTCGGTATTGTATCTTCGATAGATGGTAAAAGGATACTGGACAATTTATTTTTTATTGTAAAAACAAGAGATATGTTAAATTTTTTACATATTTTTATCATTGGCATGTAAAGATCTTTATGATAGAGTAAAGTGATTATTTTTGAGTAATCAACAATCTTATCGTTATTCTGCATGCTATTTTGTGAGTTTTCTAAATTTTCCAAATGTTGAAGTCTTTTTTGATATTACTAATGATAAAGTTATAAGGATAATTATTATTGATCAAGATTTCATAGATAATGCCAATATTCTTAGCTTGAAATTGAGGTTCTGCAAGTTTTTTTACCCTATCACAAAGAGAGACAATAATTCCTTTCTTGTGGTTAATATGATGATTTCAGAGGTAATTTAAAGTTCTTCCAGAATAAACTGTTTTTTTATACCAACCTGTTTCAATGTATCCTTTTTCAAAGATAATTTGTACATCAAGAAAGTTAATTTTTTTATTAACAGGTTGTTCCACTGTAAATTTCAAAATTCCACCTTTTTTGTTGAACTCGTTCAAAATGTTTTGTACTTGAGTTTTTGGTAAACATACTAGCGTATCGTCTACGTAGCGAAAATAAAATAAAATTTTAAAGATTGGATTTTTAATAATTTCATCTTCCATATCCTGCATGATTAATTCAGCTAACATTGTGGAAATGGGTGATCCCATTGGTGTTCCAAATTTTTGTTTGTAAGCTTTATAGTTATATTGAAAATAAGCGTTATCATTGCAAAATCTATTCGCCTCATCAAATTGTTGGAAGTTAAGTTCTGTGTGATTTTTAATTATATTCCAGTTTTTTTCAAAAGGTATTTATATGCTACGTTAGGATCAATATTTGAAAACATCGAGACTATATGAAGTGATACTACAGTGTAGTTATCTGGTACATCTAGATGTCTAATTTTATCGATAAGTTTCCAAATGTCTTTTATGATGTATTGTGTAGTGCATTAGTGTAGTGCAGTAGATAGACCATTAAGGGGTGAACCTATGAAAGAAGTGACAAGTGTGACAGGTAGATCTTCTTTGTGTAGTTTTATTAAACTATAGACAAGAGGTGGCAAACCATTAGTACATCTGAGAAAGTTGTAAAGTTTTTTATCTATTGTAGAGCTGTCCTACCATTCTTTGACCATGTTATTAAGATCACGTTGGATTTGTTTTGTAGGATTTTTAACAACCTCATAGGTTTTTTGATCATTTTGGATATGCAACATTTTTTGGTTATAATCATCTTGCTTAATAATAACTGCGGTATTACCTTTGTCAGAGCGAGATATAAGAAGATTTGGATTATTTTTAATAAAAAGTTTAGTTTCTTTAAATTTTTGTTCAAGAATTTTTTGATTCGGATCCCAAATAATTCTAGAAGTGAGAGTCATTTATAGGAAGAGTTCTTTTAGTATAAGGCATAGAGAAATTTCCACCTAAGGATAGAATCTCTGTTACATTTTTTGGAATATTCTTATTTGTTAAATTTTTTTAAAAGTTCTCGGTATGAATAATAGGTAATGAAGATTGATTTCTTTAAAGAAAATCTAGTTTTTTAATAGATTTTCTAATTAGGTTACCTCCATAAGCTCTTACTTTTGGTAAGTTGTAATCCTTTAAATTGATTAAAAGTTGACAAGACGCAGTTTGTATTATTTTGTTTTCTAAGATTCTAATTTCTTCGAAGGTATCCTTAATAAATTGGTTAATATCTAAAATTTCTAGCTGTAAGATTTTTAATCTGAAATACACTAAAGTGTTTTGGAATTTACAAGATGCACTTTTTGAATGAAAAAAAGTTAGTTTTACTGTGGTTAATAATGTTATTCGGAAATAAGTTTCTATTTTTACAATGTTGTAAAAATCGACACTGATTTTTTATTTTTTTCCATTTTTTAAAAAATGCTGTCACTTGTGGAGTGTTACCTGTTCTTAACCTTTGAAAGAAAGATGATGGTACGTAGCTAGGGTCCTCCATACTTATTAAATTTTTGGCCAGTGTTGTAATTAATGTAGTTACATTTTAGAATTCATAGAGTTTTGGCCTTTGGTCTTGTGAATTTATAAGTGTAGGTAAAAAATAAGAGTTCTTACTTTTTTAAATATCTATGCATTTCGCCAACGACATCGTGGCCTCATCAGGACTGTAATAAGTATGAATGTAATAATAGAATGTTTCGTGACATTATTTACTATACCTAGGTTTTCCATAAAAGGAAAAAAATTACCAAGTAAAAACTTACCATAGGTGACATTTAAAATTTGAAATAAGAAGTTTGTTATACCAGGTGTATACATATGAAACCGGTATTTTTTCAAGAAAAAAACACATTTATTTCAAGAGAATGATAACAAATATTTTATTCAAAGTATGCGCC
>NC_046664.1:65454786-65457914 GCF_010883055.1 Belonocnema kinseyi
ATGTATCAGCCTTGGAGGAGATTATGTTGAGAAATAAAAAAAAAATTCTTAAAAACGTTGTCTTTCTTGGTCAGGCCGGAAACTTATCAATCCACCCTCGTATGTTATTACGGAAACGTAACCCGTGTAGGAATCCAATCAGGGATCCGGCCGGGTCCCAGCCGGATAGCCTCGCTTTAAGCCGGGCGCTGGTCGGGGATTCCGGCCGGGATCCGGCTAAAAACGTCACGGTAAACTGGTCGGATCCCGGCTTCAATACCGGCCAGGATCCGGTCGGGTAATCCGACCAAAAAGCGGTTAAGAAATGTTGCTTCAGGCGAGAAATTGGTAACTTGTTTTGTCTTTTAAAGCTCATCGTAAAGATTACGGTGATCTTTAAAAGTCAAATCAAGTGAACCAATTCTGGCAAGAAAATTGGAGTAGAATTTTATTCTCTGATGATAGAGTCTCATAGCAATTTGGAAGCCACGTGGTGATTTAAGGTTAGGAAGGAAGAAAGTAAAAACTGTATACACAAGACTATATTTTCATTTAAAATAATAATTATTCGCGCACTAAGTGGGGGATTCAGACTTATTACTGAAATAAGGTTGATTTTAACTACGAGTCTCGATTTTATTTGCGAACTTCGAAGAAACGACGCGACGTGAGTGCAAGGAGCATTGTCGTTTAGGTGCGAAACTGAAAATTACTGAGTGTCTATGTAGACGACAGACACAGCAGGCGCTATATATGGCGATAAATTTGACATTGTACAGGCTAAACATTGTCTGAATATAGAAATGTTTATAAAAATTGTATCATTTCTGTTGTTGCACATAGCAGAATCGATAACAGTTTAATTTAAAATATTTTATTATTCGAAAAAATTTAATGTTTTTTTTTTAAAGAATTTAAAAAAGCTCATTTTCCTTTCACTGATCTAATAAATCTTGAAATTATAATTTTCAAATAATAATTCATCTCGCATCCATAATTACGTCTTTGATAATATCGCGGCTCTTAAAAATGTGTAATTTGTAGAAAAACATTAACCTGACCAGTGCCCAGCCGACTCCTGACCATGGGATATAACCAGGGTTGGCCCGGCCAGTAACCGGCCGGCCCCAGACTACGTGATTCGAGAAAAATGTAGCCCGACCGGCTCCCGCCCGGTTACTGTCCATGAAAGCCAGCCAGGGGTAGCCCGGCCGGGATCCGACCAGAAACCTTGTTGTATTAGGGCCAACCAGGGAAATTTCTACACGGGAAAAGGTAGCATTAAAATGCATGATATTGTAGTTTTTAAGTTTTAGTGTTGTAAATCTAGTCAAAAATATGATTGAATTAATCAAATAATTTGTCTATGATTTAGTAGCAAACTACTGAACAGGTACCCAGTGGGTACAAAACCATGAACATCCTAAGAACGTCCTTGGGACGTTCCTAGGACGTCCAATGTCTGTGCAACCAACGTCTCTAAGATGTCTAGTGTCCTAAAAACGTCTTAAGGACACAGTACGTTTTAGGGATATCTTTCGTACTGACATTAGACGTCTTAAGATCATCCCTAGGATGTCCAAAAAATGTGTTCCAAAAGACGTCTTAAGCATATCCCGAAGACGTCTCTAGGACATCCTTAATTTGTTGGCCCACTGGGTAACATACGGCTACAATATATGTATGGTTTCTCAGACTATTTGAATATAATATCTAACATATTTAAATATATTTTTATTTCTTTTCAAAGTCCTAGTGATAAAAAAAGATTATGTTAAACACAATAATAAACCAAATATATCTGAATAATTTTATTAAAATATCAACAGTGTTCTTAAAATTGTAGGGCACACTTCTACCCTCGCTGAAAAATAAGATAACAATATCCAGCTTTAATTTGAATGACGTTAAAATAGTTCTACAATTAAATTAGTCATTTGAGTCGTTATAGTGTAATTATGTTTTGTAGATAAAATTTTTTTTAAATTAAGAAAAATATTTATAAAATAATTTTTAAAAATTTAAGACAATTTTGAAATGGAAATTCCAATCGGACAGAACTCATAACTTACATACTTTTGATTTTTAAAAAATTCAACACGATGTTTTATTTAGTTTAAAAATAAAAAGTTTTAAAAGAGTACCTTAATTGGTGGATTAGTCGTAACGTCATACAATATCAGTTGCCATTAAAGAGTCTAATATTTATTTGATAAAGAATATCGTGCAACTCAATCCAAGCTTCCTTAAATTAGTATCCTTCTATAATGAAAATATTTGAAATCATCCAGTTTTTGAACAGAGGATGTGAGACCTTCATAAAAACATCAGGGCTTCTTTCACTTTGATCAGTTCTACTCCAAGACAGAACACCAATCAGTTGACCATGGACAACTAAAGGACCGCCAGAATCACCATTACCGACATATTTTTCTCTACATTGATCAAAAGTACAAATTTCCATATCTGTTATTGCACCTTGTCTTGGATAGTACCATCTACACTTTTTCTGACTGATTATGGGAACAAATATAGATCGTAATTCATTGGGATATTTGGAAACCGCTCTGAAATCAAGGAGTTTTAATTTTAAAAACATTTAATAAAGTCAAAGTGGAACTCTTTTGAGCTCGAAGAATTAAATTGTTTACGAAATAGTTTAAAAGCTTATAGATAGGAAATTAGATTCTTATATTTAAAGTATAAAATAATGCAAGTTATATTAATTCATTCTTTTCGATTTATGCAAAGTCATCTTATAATAAATGAGCTTCCAATCACAATAACAATGAAACAATATTAATTTTTTAACATTTTCGAATAAATCTTCTCATTTTGGAGCTCACATATCTTTTCCAACCATTTTTTTTAAAAGACCTTAAGTATGGAACATAAAGGAACATTTTTCAATAATTGAAGGTTTTGTGTTTGTATTTTCATTGCACTAAATATTCTTTGGATCTAGTATAAACTCTACTTTCATTTTATCGTTACACAGGTTTTACAAGTTTAAATCCTTCGACAATGGACCTATAAATATTTTTATATACCAGGTGTATACATATGAAACCGGTATTGCCATCTAGCGGTTAGTAGGCACACTTGTAGACACTGTCGGAACTTACCATTTGTGCTAATTGGCGTATTGT
>NC_046664.1:65458014-65461952 GCF_010883055.1 Belonocnema kinseyi
CCCCCCCCCCCCTGCGTGCGAAATTTTAATTGTATTATAAGCATTATAACTTACAAATAACGATTAATTATAAGTATATTCGAAAATATTTATAAGAAATAACCGTGTTCTTATTTATTAATTATTTTTTAGCAATACTTTTTTACAATTTATAGTAATGTCTTAACTGTAGTCTACGCCGATAACATAATTCAGATCTCTTTATATTATTCGTTAAAGTGACATGATAATTCGTAAATACAGCATCCAGGGACTGTACCGAATAAGGACTGGATCGGTAAAATCTACTGATCCGCAGGTCAGCGCCACTTGAGAATCGGTACTAGTAACCATCATTGATAGTCATTCTTATTTGCCTATAATTGTAACGTTTACTGAACTGTCATATTGTCCAAATACGTACTAGGAAGATCGGTATATTTAACTTGGTTTTCAGTGAAATGTAAGGTTATTTTTTCTGCGTGTAATAATTTCTTCACGAGAGTTGAGATAGTGACTCTTCTTTTCTCGTTCTTTTTTACCCAAGTCCACGAGAGTAACATCTAGAAATTTTGTCCGCCACATGAAGCGCAATAATTGTTCGAATCTGAAATCATTTCTTTCTCGATTAAGAATTATCAGACACTTTGGTCGACTCCTAGATTGTGAGATTCTGTTTAGAAGCGACGTGGATTGGAGATTCTTAAAGAACGGGAATATATTCAATTCTTGAGCTTTCTTGACTGTTACTTTTTTAAAACTAGCTTCCCATCTTGGAAAGTTTCGTGGCAGCCTTCGAAGAATGCTGTCGATTTCAAAATCTACATCCTTTTGTGCTTGATCAAAAAGTATTAGAACCTGAGCAACCTCAGATTTTGCGGGCTTCATCAAATGGTTTAACCATTTCGTTGGTTTTTTTAGTAACACTAACATAATTAAAGCAAAATAAAATACCTAAAATAAGTAACCTCCACTTTCTGGCACTGATAAGCATGTTCAAATATATAAATTACATTTTTCATTTTAATTTGTTTTTTCTCAAATCCGCCTTTTTACGAAATACAAGTTGCAACTTCTACATTTTTGGTACGAATGTGTTAAACTGGCTCGAAATAGGATCCCAGGTTTTATACTATTGATTTTTTCCTTACTGTGACAGAACCTATAGGATTTCCATTGAGGTTTCGAAATTTCCTCGACAAATTGGCGCGTGACCTTTCGTAATTATGTTGAAAACCTGGGAAAAATAATAAAAAAACGAAGTTGTGATCATGCGGAAAAAATAGTATAAAAGCTGGAAATCTATGTCCCGAGCCTGTAAAACTATTGTTCATTGACATCATTTCTGCCTTTTTGAAAGTTGTCGGATTTAATTGACTCAATTATATCATTTTGTTGAAGGATTTTTGTATTGGAATTAGGGTCTTATGAGTAGTTATATGTGCAATTGCAAATATGCAATATCATTTTAAAAACAATTCATGCATCAGCTTAGTATGTCTATATGGTGCAGTTCCTATCTCCGCCCCCCCCCCCCCCCCCCTCTCTCTGTTCTTTCCGTTTCGTTGCAGACGTCGAGGTGGTTGCAGGGATGTAAATCACTCAGTAATCTCACAATCACGTTGAACAGACAAAAGTTGAAAAGCAAACGAGTGAAAATTATAAAACATATTTCTTTTAATATAACATGATACTTTTCGACGTAAAAAAAATATAGATATATGCTCTGATTCAAATCACGAAGAAAGCTGAAAAATTATCCTCAAGGGTCCTCTAGTTTGACGACTTACGAAATTCGAAAGAAGAATGCTTTAATTTTTAAAGGCATGTGGCAAAATAACTAGTGGCCTCGTGTACGCTACCGGCTAGACCATCTAGTGGCTGTCTCACAATTAAAGCTAAAATAAAGTCAGCCTGACGCTCTGCATCGAGGGGCTGGTCACTGAGAAGTCACAGATTGCCGCGCTGGAAGTATTACGAAAACTCTTTGAGGAATTCTTGGAACTCTTAGAAATCTTTCGCTAAGAGTAGAGCATTCACACGACAAAGCATTCACATGCTCGCGATAGACTCGGTGAGTGAAACTGACAGCCGAATCCACCCGAAGGCCGCTGAGCTTAGCCGAGTCTGATTTCTGCTAGAGAGTCCCGTTCGCTAGAAGTTCTGAAAATCTCGGCACTGCTGGTAATCTCAAGGAAATCTGAGCACTTTCTATGCGAATTCGATTGATACTTCCGCATTCATAATTTTAAGATCTCCAGATTTCTCAGTCCAATACTTCAAGGTCCGAAATCCTTTTAAATACGAAACAATTATTTTTAGAAGTATTCGCCGTTATACGCTTTAAAGGAACTTGTGGCTAGATATTTCAATTTGATTCTGAATTCTTTATTACTCAAACGAATACAATGTCAAACTTGTCGATTTCAACAATAATATCTTTTTATCTCTTTATTAAGCAAAGACTTTAAAAAACTCGTTCAGCATCATAATTTATATGCAATTACACTAAAAAATACAAATATTTAGTTGAAGATGCTACCTAATATTAGAAGCTAATAAGTTAATATTAACAATAACATTACTGGTTTTATAACCATGTTTCGCCTTCCCAAAATTCGAGACAAGGGGTCATCCATATACCACGTGGACAATTTTTTACCACTTTTTGACACCCCCCTTCCTCCTCATGGACAGCCGTGGAGTTTTGACGAACACCCCCCCCCCCTGTACTTTGTGCACGTGGACATATTTTATTACAATATAGATATTATTGATCCTCCAAAGCAAGGAGTCCAAAAGGAACGATGAATTGTCTGAATTGGCTTGGGAACGTAAGCTTAAACATGATTTGAATTTCAAAGAAAAAATCGTGAAAAAAATTATAATTGAAATAAAAATAGAAAATTATATTGTGCGCGAACACAATATAAAAGTTCGAGTATGCCTAGACTCTAGAGTCTAGAGTATACCTTGTCTCATTTCAGTATATTTTCCATAGATTTAGGGAAATGTGCGTCCACGTGGATTCTTGTGAAAGATAGAAAATATTTTATTCATATAATTTGTTGTGCTTCTTAATTTACTATATGACTGTTGAATATACAGGGTATTGAAAAAAACTTTATCTCAATTTTAAGTACTTATAATTTATTATTCAGATAAAAATGGCAAGGAATTATCCTATATGCAGCAAGTCTAGAGTCCGTGTACAGAAAAAATGAAAAATAAAGTTTGCATCGATTTCAGGTGAAAGATTATCCACACCCGGTAATAAGCGTTGAATAGAGAAAAATTAATATTTTTGGATTTCAGCGTAAAAATGAAGATTATTCTATTTTTTTGAATGCTTGATTTTTTCATCTGTCTAAAATATCATCATAAGAATAGGATATCTCAGAAAATAATTTATTTCTATATCCATAGCGGCCGCCGCATAGTTTCCTATTTCCCAAAAGAGAACGTATTTTCAATTTATTTAATTCCTTGTAATTATACTGACAGATAAATCTCACAGAGATGTCTTGTATTCCCCAAAAGAGTTCATATTTTGAGATTAGTTAATTCCTTCTAAAAAGTTTAAAAAATATGTGTAATATTCACACATTTGAATGGATTTCTGTAATGCATATTTTAACACTTTTAAATAAATTATTAAAATATGAATAAATTTGAATACGAATATTTTTGAGTTTATAAGTTGTAAAAAGATTTAATCATGAAAAATAGGTTAAATAGATGATTCCTTTACATTTTACTAAGTCGATTTAGAGGAATAGGATTTGCACCTTTTCTGTTCCCGTTGGGGGATTTTTAGACGGGGAAAAATCGCTTATTCATAGGAATAGAAATTCTTATTCTTATTATTATTATTACACCATTAAGCCATTTCCCTTTCGGGGTAGGCGTGACTCACTCGGCAGGGGAAAGGAGTAGTGTGTGGATGGGATAGAGATTTT
>NC_046664.1:65462052-65468804 GCF_010883055.1 Belonocnema kinseyi
CCATCGCGGCACACAACAAAAGTTGTAGCATTCACATCATATCTATATGTCAGCTGAAACAGTCACGGAACAAAAATACGTCTTGCTCCAATAATCTCTCAATTGTACGCGATCTGTGAATAAGTTGTGCCATCCAAAATGGTGCTATTTTTATAAAACCCCTTCCTTGCTAAGTGAAAATGTGGAGTAATGTGACGACTTTCACAGAAATGTCAAAAAGGAATGTTTTTTATGTGATGCAATCCATTCATTGCCGATTGCGTCGTGAATTCAACCAGTGCTCCGCGCGGATAGGTTGCATTGCGACTTTAGGGGCGAGTTAAGTAAACCGATCGGATCGGTAGCATGTACCGATCTTTCGGTAATGTTCACTGCACTACTATTGTAATCTCGGTTCAGTGGATTTTACAAGTCGTTCAATATGCAATACGAGGGAAGAGAGGTTTATTTTACTGAAGGATAACCGTTGAATTAACCTTAATTTCACTGAGACATTTACGAAGTGCTAAGTGATTTTGACATTTTCACCCTCTTATTAAGAGCAGTTAATACTGTTACGGTTACAAGAAACCCTTTACAATTCTTGATTAGTAAATATTACATTTCTTTTTTCTGCGTGTACCATCCATAGATTCGATCCATTTAATCGAATCTACAGTACTAAAAAGTACATACCAACCACAAGATGGTTTCCAAAAGAAAGTGATAACTTACACGCTAATCCGATGAAAATAGGCTTATATCATTATCCTCCTCTGGTTACTATGAAACGCAAATGTACAGAAAATTCTGTTTGTGCGACTGGTATTGATATAAACATAACGAAGGCTTCTTCACAATCCATGAACTTTAAGATTAAATGGATCTTATCAAACCTGCCGCTCTGGGGAACTACCAGTTGTGCCAAAAACGAAAGTGAGGGTCTTGTTCGTAGTTTAATATACAGTGGAATTCATTTTCTCGCTGTTGAAGATGCATAAATGCCCACATGTGATCAACACTTTTATGAATGGAGTGGATGTTTAACCCAAACTCACATAGTTTTGTTGGTACCAAACATTCTTCAAGAATCAGCCAAGTTTTCAGTAGAGTGGAACTTCGTTAACGCGATAATTGTAATCAGCTTATTTACTTTAATTTGGATTACAACTCGAGTCTTGGGCTTCGATAGTCGCAACTGGCAAACCCACAACTTAACACAAATCGCTCTTGGATTAACAGCTCCACGTGGACTTAGAAAGTTGGCTGAAAGAATCCTCTTCGGCTGTATTTTAATTGGTTTTATGTTTTCATCATCGTTTATTTATACGGCGTTCACTAACACTATTCTGCAGAAGCAGGATGTTGATTTTTATTTACTGCAGGATGTTATTTGCTCCGAACTGACACCTATTATACCGGATATTGCATTTTTTTACGTACACGAATTTTCTGCAGGAATTACACGTTTATTTTCAGAGAAAATACTTCGACGCAATATCACGTTCGTCGATTGTATAGATAAAATGCTTAACGATACAAATATCGCGTACATTTACCAGAAGATTACGCCCTATTAGCACTACAAACTAGCAGAGATTCTTGTGGCCAGTCTACTTTCAAGATTGTGAATGAAAAATTGCAAACGCTTGTAAAATTTTGGGCAATGGAATCAGGCTCTCCTTTTGTGCGACGCTTTGACAACTTAACATTGTGAATGTTAGAGTCTGGCCTTATCAAGAAGTGGTCGCAAATATCAATCAACGCATCAAAAGGTATATCTGGTAAGAACTACACTGCGCAATCTGAAAGTATTGAACGTACCCAACTGCGTAGACACATAATAGTTTTTCTCGTTTTTGGATATTTGTTATAACTGAAAGAAATTTTATAATAATACTTGATATTTCAATATCCATAACTGATATAGTCGATTACGAATTAGGGAAATCGTGTAAATATTAAAATTATTGTTAACGTAATAACGAAACTTTACAGTTAGAATATGAAAACTTAATATATCTAGAGCAAGAAGTGGTATATTCAATAGCAAATATTGATATTTTATGTATTAAAACGCAGAATAAGAAAAATTGATAATGACATATTCAAATAGCATAAAAGCTATTACAGGAATTAATAGATTGAGGTACAAAGTTAATATAAATATTCTACAAATTAATATAGTAATGTATGTAATCTTCAGTTGAGGAAATTGCAAAACACTATATCAAAAAATCCGAATAGCTTCGATAGTCTCCCGAGGTTAGCCGAATCCGCCGATTGTACCTCATAGCCGAGCGCTCACGATGTGAATCGGAGAACTTCGTGTTTCCCGCTAAGCTGGTCAAGATTCATGTATGGACATGTGTTTTCCAGTGTTTTGTTTTTAAAGTAAGAGTGATATAAATTGGCTAAAGTATACATTTTTTATGATATTCAACTTACAAATTATAAAAATTATTAGTTGAAAATTTCAAGGATTTTACCAATCAGGTATTGAGCATCAGATTACAAAGCATTGCTAAATATTCTAGAAGGTTTCAATATATTTTAAAGATTTAAAAATATTTAAAAGGATTTTTGATTGGGGTGGTCCAAAATCATACCTTTTGACATTTTTTTGGATTAGAGGGCATGCCACCCCTCACCCCATTTTGTGAGCTTGCCGGAAAAAAAAATTCCTCCAAGTTTGAGCCAAATCGATTAATATTAAGACGTGCCGCAAAGGCCCTGAAAATCCCATCAGATTAACATGGGGAAATTTTGGTTTTCGGAACAATGGGATTCAGGTTTCTGGATATAAACTTAGCTTGCGGGAGATATTAAGAATTTGTTAAAGTGTCTCTAATCAATCATTTCCATTAAATTACTTAAAATTTTGATGCCCCCCCCCCCCTTGTGGAGCCCCAAAAATGCCCCAAAAAACTGCAATTGACATTTTTGCCCCAAAATTTACACATAAATGCTCTGTTTTTCCCTTTATTGCCATAAATTATCTTTGTTCGTCAAGTGGAATGTTTTAAAGTATTTTTCAACTAATTAACAATTGTCTAAAAATTTTTTTTTTTTTTTGCACTTACTTATTGAAAGGTAGATTTTTTCTGTTTGATTGGACAATTGGACATTTTCAGGAATAATTATCTTTGTTTCGAGCATTTAGTATTTGTTTAAACAATTAATTATTATTTAATTGCAACTTTTTCTTAAAAATAGGTATAAAACTCTAGTTTAAAAAAAAATTAGTTAGCTGTGCTGCTTATTATTAAATATCGGCGTCATTTAGATACCAGTACCTTATTTTGTAATAAATTCCTATTTTTTAAAATAAATTTTGTTTGTTTGAACTATTTATTTCGAAAATAAATTTTGGAATTTTCTGTTTTTTTCGCAATTAATGTGGTAATTTTTCATTGTTGAGAGTAAAATTTTGTGTTTTAATTTCCAGTGACGTGCAAAAAATACAAATATTTAATCTGCGGGATCAACATAAACAAAAAAAACTAGCTTTGAGCTTTCAGAGGACAATCGAGTTTGTCTACGAGGGTCATTTAAAGGAAAAAGTTATAAAAATAATTTCAGAACGACAAAATTGAATGTAATTTTTATAGAATGAAGTCTTACTAAAAAAATTAACTTTTCATGACCAATGTAAAACATTTTATGAAGAAATATTAGTTGTTTAAAGCATTTGCTTAACGTTTAAATATTTAACAATAAGCGATATACTTAATTGAATTGAGACCAAAATCAGATTTTTGAATCACAATTTCCAATAACATGTTACATTAATGTTTAATAAATTTATTAAACAATACAATAATGGTTTAGACAACAAATTTTGCTCTTTACAATGACAAATTACCACAATAATTGTAGAAAAACAGAAATTTCAAACATTTAGTTTCGAAAAAATTGTTTAAACAAACAAAATTTATTTAAACAAATAAGAATGACCAATTGTCCAATCAAACATAAAAAATCTACCTTTCAATAAGTAAGTGCAAACAAAATTATTTAAACAAAAATAAATCGTTTAAACAATTGTTAATTAGTTGAAAAATATTTGAAACCATTGCAGTTGATAAAAAAAATAATCTGTGGCAAAAAAGGGAAAAACAGAGCATTTACGTGTAAAATTTGGGAAAAAATGTCAATTTAAGTTTTTTGGTGCATTTTTGGGGCTCCACAAGGGGGGGGGGGGGTGCATCAAAATTTAAAGTAATTTCATGGAAATGATTGAGTAGAGACTCCCCAACAAATTCTTGATATCTCCCGCAAGCTAAGTTTAAATCCAGAAACCTAAAACCCATTTTACTGAAAACCAAAATTTCCCCATGCAAATTTTGCATTATTTTTCGATTGTTTCGGTAGAAAAAACCACTTTTTTACCGAAATGTACCGAAATATAAATTGATTAATAATTAGTTTTATTTTATTGATATTAAAAGTGTAGTTTCGAATATAATTTAATTTCGAGAGATGCCCGCCAAATAAAAAAAGTATATCAATCAACATTAAATAAACAAAAGTGCAAATTTTGCATTATTTTTCAAGTGTTTTGGTAGAAAAGAAACACTTTTTTTACCGAAATCTACGGAAAGATAAATTGATTAATAATCACTTTTATTTTATTTCTATTAAAAGTGTAGTTGCGAATATAATTTAATTTCGAGAGAAGCCCGTCAAATATAAAAGTATATCAATCAATATTAAACAAACAAAAGTGCAAATTTTGCATTATTTTTCGAGTGTTTTGGTAGAAAAAAAAACTATTTTTACCGAAATCTACCAAGAGATAAATTGCTCAATAATCACTTCCATTTTATTTATTAAATACTAAAAGTTTAGTTTCGGATATAATTTGATTTCGAAAGAAGCCCGCCTTATCAATATATGTAGCAATAAACATTAAATAATCGAAATTGCAATTTTTGCATTATTTTTCAAGAGGTTTGCAGAAAGAAAACCTTTCTGAAAGAATCTCACATTATTTGATCTGGAATAAATGGTGAAATTAGTATATTTTTCCGCTGTATTAATTCAAAATACTTCAATAATCTTGAAAATAAATATAATTTTATATTTTCTCAAATAATGAGTCATAAGCAAGGGCTTCGTCTCGATCTGTATACGCAGATATAAGTTCTCCAATGTTACCGACATTGCAGTTTTCGCAAGGATAGTCTCAAGTCAAGAATAGATCAGTAGTGACCACTGGCGGTAAAGCCGGGAACTAAAAAACCGGTTTTCCGCAGAATTTATCCTGGTTTATTTTACTTTGTTTTCAGCAAAACCTTGTTTAAATAAATGAATAATTTAATCTTTTTTTATTGATATTATGTTTATTATTACGTTCCACATGGCGGGTTTCTCCCATTTTTGACATCCAAAATTTTCGGAATTAGATAATCTAAGATTTTGTTAATAAAAATTTTTAAAAATGAAAAAAATTAATTTTGAAGAGAAGCCCGAAATAGATTTCGATTTACTTTTAACAATGCACACAACAAAATTTGAATTAATGCATTATTTTGCGAGTGGTTTTGCTGAAACTATTTGGGGGAAGTTACCGTTTCACCTTAATACTAACCGATGTGGCTCAAACCTGGAGGGAATTTTTCTCCGGCTACTTCACAAAATGGTTGGGAGAGGGGAATGTATATATATTTATTATGTGTCTGTGTGTGTGTTTGCGTACTATGTATATAAGTAAAGGTTAAGATAGTTACATCAGCGACTGTGTTTTCTACGTTGTTATGTGTACAAATACTAATAATGATAATGTGCGTATTTATGTGCTATAATTGTGCAATCTGAGTTTGTGGGGTTTTCACGACGGGTTTACGAACTTTTCGTTTTCGAATTTTCGACAGTCACATTTATTTCGAATGACTCATAATTTTTTGTATAGTCTTTAGCAAATTTCAGAATCCTCTCTTTTAAAATGTGAAAAAATGATTCCAATCTTTCTAATATTTTACATTATGGTCCTGCTTAAATTTAATATAGTGAATTTTAAGTATCACATTTTCGTTTACAAGTTTTGTAGAACTTATATTAATTTTCCAAAGTGAATTTTTCATAGATTATTAATAAATACTATACTACTTTTTAATATACATACCCGATTTCCCTAAATCGTAAAAGATACTAAACTGTAATATGGGTTTTAACGTATTTTGTAACTAAATTCCTATGGGTGTAGCAATTCTTACATTTGTGTGTGAAATTTTAATCGTCCACGTAAAGAGGAGAATTAATCCTCTGTGACAAGGCCAATCGAAGGAGAGAAGGCCAACAGGTGAGGGCAACCCACCAGTGAACAAAATTACTATATTTGAGAAAGCTACTTGCAGGAAGAGGATAAACCAAAAAGAAGCCTGATAATCAGCAAAGGGATAAGATTGGAAATATCTCACTTCCAGTTAAAAATAAATCTACATCTGAATTGATATAAAACTATCAATGGAAGTATTGCGACGTTTTCTTAGACAACAGCAACTGGTAATATCATAATTGCATTCGTAATAATTTCTAGAAATAATAATTGTTAGTAGCTGCGTCTACTAATGCATGTAATATAATAATTCAGTAATTTAAAACAATCGAATGTAGTAGTTCAATTTTTACAATTTCATTTGGCAATCATATGTTACCTACTTACTTATATTACGAGGGTGGATTGATAAGTTTCCGGCCTGACCAAGAGATGGCGCCACTAGGCCTACCTTAAGGTGGCGTTCTATAGTACCATCCTTAGATAGCTTGTA
>NC_046664.1:65468904-65470852 GCF_010883055.1 Belonocnema kinseyi
TTCTCCCACTCCGACCTCCCGTGCCGCATCTATGCTTATAATACCTTTGCCTAATGTATTTTTTGTTAGAAAATCACGTTTTTTTGGATAAAAATGCAACTGCTTGGCGGAAAATTAGTCTTTTTTAGTTGAGAATTCAAATATTTGATTGAAATTTTCAATTTTTTTAATAAATTCAACTGTTTCTGATTTAAAATTAAATATTTTTTGGTTGAAATATTAATTATTTGTTAAAAATTAATTCTTTTGGGTTAAAACTTCAACTTATTGGTTGAAAATTAAACTATTTTCTTTAAAATTAATTGTTTTGGTTAAAGTTTCATAATCTCAGCTGAAAATTCATGTCTTTTGCCTAAAATAAAACTACTTTGTTAAAAATTAGTTTTTTTTTGTTTAACGTTTATTTTTTCATTGATAATTAAACAATATGGAAAAAATGGAAAAGGAAAGAATTCCAAAGAATTAAAATAATTCAATATTTTTTTAACAATAATTCAACTATTTAGTTGAAAATGCAACTGTTTTTAATTTAAAATTAAATATTTGGTTAAAATTTGAACTACTTTCTTTAAAATTCATATAATTTTGTTTGTTAAAGATTGATAATTTTAGTTGAAAATACATTTTTTTGGTTGAAAACGATACTTCTTTGTGGAAATATTTTTTTGGTTAAAATTAATTTTTTAAACTGGAAATTTAACTATTTGGCAGAAAATTAAACTGTTAAGTTGAAAGTTAATTGTTGTTTTAGTTAAGGGTTCTAGTATTTTGTTGAAAATTCGAGTACTTCATATAAATTTAACTGTTTCTTCATCATTTATTATTTATTAAAGATTCATAATCTTTGTTGAAAATTTATATTCTGGGTTAAAACTCAATTTTTGGACTGAAAATTTAACTATTTGGTTAAAAATAGAATTCTTTCGTTGAAAAATAATTTGTTTTAGTTGAGAATTTAGGTATTTCATTGGAAATTCAACCTTTTAGGTTGAAAATTCAACTCTGTTGAAAGTTGAACAACTTTCTTTAAAATTCAGTTTGTTGATTAAAAATTCATAATCTTACTTTTAGTTAAAAATTTATTTATTTTAGTAAAAAAAAATTTTTAATTAGTTTTTTAACTGAATATTCAATTGTTTGTTTTAAAATTAATTTTTCTTAGTTGAGAATTTCAATATTTCATTGAAAATTCATATTTTTTGAATGAATTTAACTGTTTTTAATTTAAAACAAAATCTCTTTTTGTTTGTAATATCAAATATTATATTTTTTGTTGAAAGATCATCTTCTTTGATTGTAAATTCAACTTTGTGGTTGAAAGTTGAACTAATTCCTTCAAAATTCATCTTTTTAGTTAAAGATTCATAATCTCAGTTGAAAATTCATTTTTTTTTTGTTTTTTTTTTTAAATTTATATTCTGGCTTAAAACTCAATTTTTTAAATGAAAATTTAACTATTTGGTTAAAAATTAAACTAAAATTAGTTAAAAATTTATTTCTTTTAGTGAAACATTTTTCGTTAATTAATTTTTGTAACTGGATATTCAATTGTTTGTTTTAAAATTAATTTTTCTCAGTTGAGAATTTAAATATTTCATTGAAAATTCGTATTTTTTAAATAAATTTCACTGTTTCTAATTTAAAACAAAATTTTGTTTGTTTGTAATATCAAATATTACATTTTTTTAAATTCATCTTCTTAAATTGTAATTTCAACTTATTGCTTAAAAATTGAACTATTTTATTAAAAATTCTTATTTTGGTTAAAAATTAATTTCTTATTAAATTATAATTTAAAATCTTCTTTGGCTGAAATATCAACTATTGCGTTTTTTGTAAAAGATTCATACCAGGTGTATACATATGAAACCGGTATTTTTTCAAGAAAAAAACACAATTATTTCAAGAGAATGATAACAAATATTTTATTCAAAGTATGCGCCCTCGC
>NC_046664.1:65470952-65474560 GCF_010883055.1 Belonocnema kinseyi
AATCGTCCTGGTTAAAATTCTTAGAAAACCCATAAATACACACACATGTATATTGAAAGCGAAGAAAATTTCAATTCAAAATGTGCAGAATTGGAGAAATCTTAATTTTTCTTAATTCAACGCTTATTACCGGGCAACAAAAATTAACCTTGCCGGATAAACTTTACATGAATCGAAGATAATTTCTGATTTTTAACTTTGTCTGGATAATCTTTCGCCTTATAATCGCTCAATTTTTATTCAAAGTATAGCGAGAATTACGACGCCAGCGCTATCTATCGTCGTTTAACGTAGGAGATATATCAACAAATTTTCCTCTTTTTTCTGTTACTGATCCTACATGTTTTACCGAAGTTTTTCCACTTCAGTGTGACGCAGTAGACGAGATAAAAATTATTCTCCTAACCTGGATGAAACTTTTGCCAAAAATATGTTTAATTTTCAACCGTTGCAGGTCTTATCTGCAACAAATTTTAACTTTTGTTTTTTTTTTCTGCGTGGGCTTTCTGAGTCACAAATTCCAAATATTGTGTCAAAAATTTAAATTACAAATAGGGGATCCAAAATAATGACTAACATTAAACAGTACAAATTCCCTACGATGTCTATTAATACTTCAATTACACTATGTTGATACTCTGACTCAGAAAATAACCATAAAATGAGTGTTATACAAATCGGGTATTTTTTAATAAAGTTTCCTATTATTTCCTGCCTGTATAAGACACTCCCTAATAAGGTACCTAATGTTACCCAACAAATGGTACCCCATGGTGCCTAATGGTACGTATGTCTCAAGCTGCTCCTGGAGGACCAAAAAAGGTTCTGCGCAGCCGTAGGTGCCATAGAATACTACTGCGCATCTGGATATGGCATCTATATAGGATCGTATACAGAAACTTATATAGGATCCTTTATAGGATCCTATGTCATTTCCTATAGGTGAAACTTATAGGTTCCTATGCAGAATCCTTTATAGGATTCTATGTAGGTTCCCATATAGGAACCTATATAAGAATTTTCAGTAGGAAAGGGCAATAGTACAGATAATTGTATAGACAGCCATTTGGTGGGGGTTATAAGGAGGGGAATTCAGTGATCAAGTGGACGTAGCATTAGTAGTATAGGTCAGTCTTGGGCCAGCCACTTGGAGGAAAGATAATGTATCAACGTCTAGTCAAGCGATTCCCAAACTTTTTTTGCAGTTTTCAGGGAGGGGCAGGGCCGCCACCCTACCATTTTTCCCCTCTACTAGAATCCAAGGGGGATACTTGACTGTCGATCATGCGAGAGGTTTCATGCTTCACGCGAGAGAATTAGAGCCGGTTGAAAAAATCAATATGTGTTAAAATGTTAATAAATTAAATTTTAATTAGTTGAATCAATTTCCTAATCTGATTTTAAGCAAATGAAAAGAAAGTTGATGAAAATCGGTAAATATCTTCAATGCCAGTTGACAGTTCTTGTAATTTTGCATGTACTTAAGGATTTGCTTAATTACTCGAAATGTTAAATGATTTTCATCAACTTTTTTTCATTTTCTTAAAATTACATCAGGAAAATGATTCAGATAATTAGAATTGAATTGAGTCATTTTTTTTAGAATTTCGGCATTAGTTTGGGTATACTCTAGTCCAGTGGTCGGCACGCTCTTGCCCTGGGCAGGGTAGCCTGCCCTGGCTGCCCTGTGACCTACTCTCAGGGCAGTACCTGCGAGCTTGGCCAGACCACCCCTTTCCTCAAGGGTCCTTTGTTAGAAAATGGGAAAAAAATGTGACACTAAAAAATTCGTAATTTTGCAATCAGTGACTTGAAAGTAATATATTTGGAATCTCCGTATTTTTACGATTCCAAAGACATTTAATTTGTCTATAAAGGTTGAAAATTTGAGAAGTATTTAGTATTAATTTGACTGTAAAGCTGATGGTTCTTGATATTAAACTCCTTCAAATTTTTAACTTTTCTAGGCAAGTAATATATCATTGGAATCGGAAAAATTTGTAGATGCTGATAATGCTATGTTCAAATCGCTAATTAAAAAATTAAGAGTTTTAAAATTTCCTTACTTTGACATGCCTGTGGACAAAAGGCCCTTGCTGCAGTAAGCTCACTCACACTAAGGTACATGAATAGACCGAAAAGTAGTAGAAAAAATTAAGTCGGGTGGAGCCTGACCATACCTGACAAATGAAGCAAAAAGTTTGCCGACCACTGCTCTAGTCCAGTGGTCGGCCACTAGATTCTAGTTACCAATGTAGTTACTAATTTCTAGTTACTCTAGAATGCTAGGTTCTAGTCCGAAAGTATTGTGAAAAATATGACCTATGTGGTATGCCTGGATTAGGAAAATAACGAGCTATGTGTATGTGTTATCAAAAGTGAAATAATGTTTATTATATCAAAAATAGGCTTGGTCAAAGTTACCCTAATTTGGAAGAATGATTATATTCAATTTTTAATTCGAAAAGTGACTAAAAGTATATATCATTCGAATCAGAATTTCAAGAAACGCCCAAATCCGTTGAGTGTCAGAGTTAGTATTTTTAGCATATTTTTTGGGAACTTTAAAATTTCGTTCATTTCATAGGTGCCAAAGAGAAAATTCAGAAATGAATCCAAGAAGGTTTTCTTGAGAATGGTGCCAGATGTGAATTCCAGTTTGCGTAGGTATTAGTGAACTTACGGGCCCAGCAACTTTCCGTGTGAGGTCATGGTCCGACAAAGCATGGTCCTGCAGGGCGCAAGTAAAAAAAAGTCAACCAATCATATTCGGCACCCTAGGGCACCCGACCTTTCTGACATCTTGGATCGAGTGCGGCAGTTGGCTTCCCTTTCCATTTGCGCTAATGCAGTGAGTATGGTGGGGGCGTCGGTTCACTCCAAGTCACTCAAGTCGAACCAAATTGCCTAGAGTTTAGAGGAAAACCCGAAATTTTCCAGATTAATTTTTTACTTTTGTTGATGATTTTATCTAAATTTTCCTAAAAAGTCATCTTTTTTCGGTAGCAAAATCAACTATATTGATGAACACTCGTCTATTTCGAACAGCTAGTTCGATCTTTTAGATCTTTTATTTTAAAAATTAAAAACAGTTAAATTCATTGAAAAAATATGAATTTTCAACGAAATACTTAAATTCTCAACTAAGAAAAAGTAATTTGAGAAACAAACAGTTGAATATTCAGTAAAAAAAATTAATTAAAAAAATAAGATTTTCCAACAAAAGAAATTAATTTTGAACTAATTGCAAGATTACGAATCTTTTACCAATAAAATGAATTTTAATGGAAATTGTTCAACTTTCAACCAACAAGTTGAATTTTCAACAAAATACTTGTATTCTTAAATAAAAAAATTATTTTTCAACCAAACAGTTCAATTTTTAACCAAATAGTTAAATTTTAATTTCAAAAATTGAGTTTTAACTCAGAATATAAATTTTCAACAAAAGAGATGAATTATGAAGAAAATAGTTTAACTTTCAACCAAAGAGTGGAATTTTTAATCAAAGAATACCAGGTGTATACATATGAAACCGGTATTGCCATTTAGCGGCCAGTAGGCACACTTGTAGGCACTGTCGGAACTTACCATTTGTGCTAATTGGC
>NC_046664.1:65474660-65476225 GCF_010883055.1 Belonocnema kinseyi
CGCGTCTTTTGCCGGTGATTTTCTGTTTCTCGGTTCTCGCGCTTGCCTTCGCCAGCCATATCTATAGCTGACTCGGGGCTGTCTATTCGCGCCGAAAATTTTAAAATTAATGAGGACCTAAGATTATTATATTTATTATTATGTTAAAATTAACTAATTTCTTTTACGGTTTCTTTTTTAAAAAGGGACACTTTCGAGATAGTAAATAAATTTAAAAAGTAAATAAATTTTAAATTAATCAGAATTTAGTTAAATGAAAAAGTTAAATTAAATCCTCATCTGGTTTCTTTTAAAAGAGAAATGTCCGAAATACTATAAAAAATAAGTTTAAAAAAATTCTTTTCATATTTTAGAATTGTAGCGAAATTTCAACCATTATTTTAAAAAATATAATTTTTATAGAAATAGTGAATTGAAGGTTCGAATACTTCACTGTATAAATTTATCCTACATGTATTTTTAAATCCTAAAATATTTTATTATTTTTTCGCATAATTAAAGTATAACTGAAGTAATATTTACACTTCTCTGTAGTGTCGAATTGACAATTTACATTTAATTCCGAGGAAAAATTTAAGGTTTTCACTACTCATTTAATTATTTATCAAAATTATATTAACATTCTGTTTTTTGTTTGTTTTTGTTTCTTGATTATTTGAAACGTATAATCTTTTTCCTTATAATTTACAAATTAGAAATTACAAAAACCAGTAACTAGACTGTGCCTTGCAAATTGAAATTTAATTTTAAAAGTTTGAGATAAGTTAACCACTTGCAATTCTTATGCTCATCAGAATTCACAACATCAAAGCAATCCAAATAGTTTAGAAAAATAATTCAAAGAATCGAAGAATCCAAAAAAATTCTAAAGAAATATAAGGCGTTTAGGGGTGCATCTCAGCAACTAAGGCTATTACAAAAAAATGGAAAAGGAAAGAATTCCAAAGAATTAAAATAATTCAACAATTTTTTGCAAGTCGGGAAATGACCGGAAATTTGTTTCCTTGATTAAAAAGGCCACCTGGATTTCTTAGTATTTAAAAATTTATTATATTCATTGGTGTTTTCTTGTAAAAATAGTTATACTTTTTCGTACTTGTAAAAAAATTCCCACCAACGATTGAAAAAATTTTTGATTTTATTTATTTCTTCAAGTGAATTTTGTTTAAGTTTGCCATAACAAAGAAAAACTATCCAATTAGGGGTTTTGAGGGTTTAAAAATCGTGATTCATTTTTTTTCATAAATAGTTTGGAAGTAATTTTCACATTGCACACATCAGCTGGTTTTTAAGTATATTATATTGATGATGTGTACAATGTGAAAATTATTTGGAAACTATTTATGAAAAAAATAAATCACGAGTTTAAACACTTAAAACCACTAATTGGATAATTTTTCTTTGTTATTGCAAACTTAAAAAAATATCCACTTGAAGAAATAAATAAAATCAAACATTTTTTCAATATATATATATATATACGAGGGTGGATTGATAAGTTTCCGGCCTGACCAAGAGATGGCGCCACTAGGCCTACCTTGAGGTGGCGTTCTATAGTACCATCC